>NW_019733849.1:747196-769805 GCF_002891405.2 Cryptotermes secundus
CGAGAGTAGAGAGCCCTGAGACGGCAGTTAGAAGAGTAGGAGGTTGGTGTAAGATGGCCGCCAGCCTGGGAATCAGTCCCAGTGCAGTCGAGAGTAGAGAGCCCTGAGACGGCAGTTAGAAGAGTAGGAGGTTGGTGTAAGATGGCCGCCAGCCTGGGAATCAGTCCCAGTGCAGTCGAGAGTAGAGAGCCCTGAGACGGCAGTTAGAAGAGTAGGAGGTTGGTGTAAGATGGCCGCCAGCCTGGGAATCAGTCCGAGTGCAGTCGAGAGTAGAGAGTCCTGAAAGTGCAGTTAGAAGAGCAGGGGGTTGGCAGGCTGGAAAGTGAAACCTTTCTAATTCACTGTAAATTACTTAAAGATATTTTCGAACGTCTATGCAGTTTCCATGTCATCACAACGAGCTGCAGTATCCCAACTTCACATACGATCTCTATCGTCCATGACGTAACTGAACTGTGTCATGTGTTTATATTTTTGCTGCAGAATTTCATTTAACCTGCAGTTCAAAAAGGTAACACTGAAATAGGCCGATGTCTTAAATTGAATTTCTGGGAGAGAAGGAAAATATAAAAATATCAGTGAAACTGACGCAGCGGAAATATGATGCATGGTCACAAAGGATAATGCGTATAAATGCAATTACTGGATTCAACAGAGTAGGTTTGATACAGAGAGAACTTCCGAAACTCTCTGTTTCTTCAGCCCCAAACGAGATAACGGAAAATTCCCTTTTCGTTTTAATACGCTCCTTCATCAGAGACGTCAGTAACTGTACGAGTTTAGAAAACTTAAAACGGAAGGCATATGAAAGGCACTATATATTATTCAGTGAGTTAAAAAACTGCACAGAAAATGATCAACTCACCTTGGCAGACTGGGGTGTAGCATCCGTGCAGAATTTGGAGAGTTTTGAACCGCAAGCAGTTCGGAGACGCGTGGAGGCCTCTGGAGTTCAGGGCATGTCTGTGCGTGACACGGAGGAAGCAGTTGACAGATGCCTGCGCTGTGAATTACTGCTCACATTGAGTTACTGGCAACACTGTAGTGACCGAAACTATGGAGTACAGAACCTCTCCAAGCTATCTTCACCCTCCACAGTTTCTCAGGTTGGCGGCGAATATTAGTCTAGTCTGGAAGATATGTCCTTCCGAAACGTTGGTACCCATCTGCCAAACTACACGGCATCACTGAGCAAGTTGGCTCAGGCGGCAGTGCTCTAGACTTGTATTCCGGAAGTGCCAGGTTCGAATCTCGGCCGGGTGGACTGCCGATTGAGGTTCATCATAGTTGTCCTAAATCTCTGCAGACAAATGCCGGGATAGGACCCTGAAACAGGCTCCGTACTCTTCCTTCAGTTCAACTCCCATTACTCGTTTTCCCGTTCGCCTCTGTATAGTCTGAGTCACCGAACGCTCCAGTATATGGGCCACGTTTCAGAAGCCCATAAAGGTAAAAGTTGAAGCTATAACTCTTAACAGACCGTGGAGGCCCATAGAGTTCTAAAACTCCGAAGCTCCCACATTTTCTAGACAGTCGGGCCCACAGATGGCGGTGAGGTTGTCAGTCTTACGCGCCTGCCGCCCTTTACTCCCAGGAAGTTTCCTGGTACTCATTTCTGTTAGAGGCTGAATCTAACCCACACCCATAGTGCGGCTGAAAGGAGTAGGTCAATTGAAAATTAGATTTATCTAATCGGCACTCGAACCCGTTGCCTCTCACCTTGTAGCGTAGTGTCACAACCAACTAAGATACCGCGTGCCTCTTTTCAGAAACCCGTTCACCACATTTATTTAATTCGCTTAGTGGGGGGTGGAGTCCAACTGGGTCCACTCGGCACGGCGGCCACTGATTGGCCTATTGTAGTCTGCCCCGGTTGATTATGATGATGGAGAATTTGGTGGAATGAAGATTGGTAGGGGAAACCGAAGTACTCGGAGAAAACTCGCCCCAGCGCCACTGTGTCCACCACGAATCCCATTTGACCAGACCCGGGATACAACCCGGGCCGCCGAGGTGGGAAGCCAGCGACTAACCGCTTGAGCTATGGCGCGACCCGTTCTCCGTTAGCAGTAGTTTGTGCGCCTGCTCGGAGTGATGTGCAGGCCCGCCAGACAGACGTGGTGAAGAAGTTGCCGCGAGCCACGGAAACGTATGTGAATTCCACACTCCTTGACACTCCTCAATGATCCGTGTGTCGAATTGTTACAACAGCTGCAGTACTGACTGAACTCCGTAAATTTTAGCGTCACATTTTCACAGCTATGTCACTGCACAGAATTTCAGCACCCTGGTTTCTGAGGACCTCAAATCCAACACAGGAGCAAATTTCCCATTTCCCGCGTCAGTTCCTCTCGTCCTGTAAAATGATATAGTTGGTTCAGGTAGTATACTCATTTCTGTTTAAGAGGTGCCAGATTCGAATCTCTACCTGAACACATATTGTCCTGAAACCAGTACTTCAGAATTCTCTCAGCCTCTCCAGACAAATGACGTGATATCGCATTAAATTATTCTGCGGTCGCTGCCTTCCGGATCCCTTCCAATTCGTCTTTAATTGTTATCCAATGATTCATCATTTGTTATGTAAGCGTTCCTACAATTAACTTCCCCCGCTTTCTCCCATACTCCCTTCCAGTCCTACATGTTACTGAATAGTGCGTCGATACCGACTTTAACTTTGTCTCCCACGAATAACACACACTAATAATCAATCGTAAACCTTATTTATACAGAATAGTACACTTTATATATCTGCGTCAAAATATTATCAATAATCACAGAATATATAGGATGTATTGAAACGAAAAACTTTGTTTGTTTTTTTTTTGTGACTTGCTACATAATCTGCAATCATGCAACATGTTAACGGTTGACAGTGAGTTGCTGTAGAAGCCTCATACTACGTAATTACAATGGTGAATCTCAAGCTAATAAAATTTCATATTTACGAGAAGTTTTCGGAAGAACTAATCACCAATTTTTGTTCGTTACGACGCGGACCGCATATAAAACGACGCCTCTAATCTTTACTCGTTGGCGAGGAGACGAGTTCGTCTAGCCGCTTCCTATCAACGATAAAGTGATACAAATACAGACAGACTGATGGGAGGGATTTATGAAGTACGCCGTCAAGATGGGCTCAGTTGTCATGATAATAGATATCAAGTTTTATAAAGACTGGTTCAGGCATTCAAAAGATGATGAGGGATTAACATGCAGGCACACAGACAGCAAGGTGGTTTCATAAGCCTGCCATATTTTCTTTTCAAAATAAGGAAAGGAGGCGAATAACTAACTCAATGGAGTTAAGCCCTGCTTGAGAAGCCGTCAGTTTTTCAGCTGCTCAACAATTTCCCAATATCTTATGGAACTCGAAGGTCCAATGCCGTGTTCACAATAACCCGTTACTGGTCTCTATCCTGAGCCATAATAATCCAGTCGATAACATTCCATCCTATCTCTCTAAGATCCATTTTAATAATAACCACCCACCTACGTCTTTGTCTTCTTAGCGGTCTCTTTCCTTCTAGCTCCCCCACCAAAATTCTATATACATTCCGCTTCTCCCCATTCGTGCTACATGCCCTGGTCATCTCACTCTCCTTATCATGATCATTGTAATTATATTTGGAGAAGAGTACAAGTTATGAAGCTCCTCATTATGCAGATTTCTCCAGCCTCCTATGACTTCATCTGTCTTCGGTCCTAATATTCTGCTCAGCACCCTGTTCTCAAACACCCTCACCCTGTGTTCGTCCCTTAATGTCAGAGACAAAGTTTCGTACCAATACAGAACAACAGGTAAAAGTTTACTGTTGTATATTCTAATTTTTACGTCTTTAGACAGCAGACGAGAAGACAAAATATATTATATTTAAGCATCCTGTTGCACTATACACTTCTATATGTAATAATACAAATGCCGTCGTGAATGCAACAATTTATTTGGTTGTAGTTCTTTGTCTTTTCTTCCTCTACATTACATGTTTCGGCCGCCACTGGCCATCATCAGGTGTATTTTTCAGTACGTAGCTGTCACACTGCACACAATCTACAATCTAAAACACCAGCCTGTAAGTTTTGTTTAAAATCTCGCCAATATACGCTCGTCAATTTTATTTTAGAATTCTAATTTAAATTTATTTTTTATAACTTTTAAAATTCAAATTTAAAGTTTTAAATCGCAGGGATACCCATTATATATCTACATGTGCTGCAGCGGCTATTTCATATTTTCAGCACCGTTCACGTATTATTCTGTGCAGGCTTTGTGTGTGTGTGTGTGTGTGTGTGTGTCGCNGGTAAAAGTTTACTGTTGTATATTCTAATTTTTACGTCTTTAGACAGCAGACGAGAAGACAAAATATATTATATTTAAGCATCCTGTTGCACTATACACTTCTATATGTAATAATACAAATGCCGTCGTGAATGCAACAATTTATTTGGTTGTAGTTCTTTGTCTTTTCTTCCTCTACATTACATGTTTCGGCCGCCACTGGCCATCATCAGGTGTATTTTTCAGTACGTAGCTGTCACACTGCACACAATCTACAATCTAAAACACCAGCCTGTAAGTTTTGTTTAAAATCTCGCCAATATACGCTCGTCAATTTTATTTTAGAATTCTAATTTAAATTTATTTTTTATAACTTTTAAAATTCAAATTTAAAGTTTTAAATCGCAGGGATACCCATTATATATCTACATGTGCTGCAGCGGCTATTTCATATTTTCAGCACCGTTCACGTATTATTCTGTGCAGGCTTTGTGTGTGTGTGTGTGTGTGTGTGTGTCGCTGCTCATCTTTAATACGCTACCGTCTGTTTCACTTTACTTAAATTCGTTAATTACTTCTGTGTTAATCAGCAGATCACAGATATTGCTTCATTTTATTGAAGTAGTCACATAGATAGCCGGTCACGGTAGCCGAGCGGTCTAATGCATGCACTCGGAAACCGGGATGGTGGGTTCTAATCCCACTCAGTGTATGGATGTTTAGTGTTTGTATATGTGCGTTTTTTCGTGTTTGTATACAGATAGAGGCCTTGTGACGAGCTGATCACCCGCCCAAGGAGTCCTACCGAATGAATAAGATCTAGTAAACCGAAGTGAAACGGAGAGTTTCATGGAGGTATACGAAGACACAATTTGGGGCTATAGCGCCAAAGGAAAAAGAAGTTACATAGAGTAGATTATCAGATATGCTACTACACATGTTTGTTGTTTCCTATGTTTCAGATTGCTCTCGGGCCTAGGCATGAGTACTCTGAAGAACAACTCGCTGCAGCCCTACAAGAACTCCTTACAGGACTTGTAAGTATGGAACACATCATAGAAGATTTGCTTTACAGGAAGACTCGAAACCTTGTCTTCGTAACGATAATTTGATCCAATTTAGACACATTCACAGTTAGCAACCAAAAATTTATAAAATTACGAACTAAATGCCAAACCTCTCCATAGGTTATATTCTGTAGGAGCCAAGGCTATTATGGGACAGTGCGGTTGCGCATCCTCAAATGACCGTCAGATAGCAACAGGAATATATTTTACATAAAACATTTTTCCTCCAAATATCGGTATGTCACATCTGACGGCATCTTGTGGCAGAAATACTGCACCCCTTTATCAACAGCAGCCGAACTCTTCGGCTCTGGTGGATTTAATGTCGGCGCTCCGAGCCAACTTAGTCGGCACTTGGCTTACAAAGTGTAAAATTTGTTGCGCATGCAGTTCAAGTGTTCTCTGTATCTACTAATCTTTTGAGCCAATCTGCTTATATACGCATTTTAATCATTTTACAAGTATTAAAATCATTTTTAAGAATCTGAATACGTACCAGTTTACATAGCTGCAGAACTTTCAGTTACCGTGCTTGATTGTGTGTCCGAAAATATACTCAATTCATGCATTTTGTTTAGTTATCTCCAAAACCGCAGTAAATAGAAAAAAAAGACATCCTGTCTATGTTTAATATTTGTCTATGGCCTTTGTTCGAAATATTCTGATCTCCAAAAAATGCAGGGTATACACAAAGGAATGGTGCGGTTTCAAAAGTTAGTAAGAAACTTATTTCTCAACTTACACGGGCACAATATACACCGCCAGCGGCCGCAACTGTCCAAGTTTCTCATGCGCTAATTACAAACAGCCAATGTGTGCACCCTGGGTCACACGACACACATCCACACGGTAATTAAACTCATCCCAGACCCGGTGTAGCATGTCCACTGTAATGGCCTGCAGTGCATGCGTTGTCCGATCACGAAGTTCGTGGATGGACTTGGGCAATGGTGGTACATAAACGCTGTCTTTAACGAACCCCCAAAGAAAGAAATGGCAGAGTGTAAGATCCGGCGAACGGGGTGGCCAAGGGAGAAGTTTTTTGTCTCCATTTGCAGCAGCATGTCCGATCCAGCGCTGTGGAAGAACACGATTGAAAAACACCGGTACATTCCTGTGAAAATGGGGGGGGGGCTCCGTCCAGCTGTAGAATGTAATCGTCATGACTGATATTCAGCTGGGGTAACAACCACCTTTCCAACATGTCCAAAAATGAGTCGCCAGTCACAGTTGCTTCAGCGAAGAAAAACGGGCCGTGCACTTTCTCGCGGGACACCGCACAGAAAACGCTGACTTTTGGACACTCAATCTGTGCATGTGTTTGCTCGCTTCCCCAGATACGAACATTGTGTCCGTTCACCCAGCCACTGATGTGGAATGTGGCTTCATCGGAGATCAGTCTTTGTACGAAACCATCTTCCTCCATTTTCAACTGCATCTCCTCGCAAAGTTCCGCCTTTTCACTTTGTCTTCTGGTTTAAGGGCCTGCACAAATCTTGTACGGTTTGAAACATAGCCGCTTACGCAACACCTTCCACACCGTCATTCCCTGCTCCCTGTACCCACTGACTTGCGGGGACTTCGCTGAGACGCCTCACGCACTCTTTCAATGTTGCCATCAGACATACGAGGTCGACCAGGACTCTAGCCTGTACAAAAGCATCCAGTTTCTGCACACTGTCGATACCACCTGCTTATGTTACTCTTGTGTGGTGCGTCTTTGTGGAGCCGCGCACGAAACTCACGCTACACTGTAATCACAGATCTGGACACCTCAAAACGGAGCACACAGAAAGCCTTCTCCTGCTGCAACGCCCTCTTTGAAACTGGTCTCGCGGCCACGCAGTAAGCATGAGAAGCGAACTGCTGGTAGCGCATGAGGAACTTGACAGTTGCCGCCGCTGACGGTGTGTGTTGTGCCCGTGTAAGGTGAGAAAAAAATTTTTATCAACTTTTGAAATCGTACAATTCTTTTGTGTATACCCTGGTCTTAGCGAGATATATAGGGTATAACTGAAAGATGCAGACAAACTTTCTGCACGAGTTCCACACACTAAAAGAAGAATAAATGTCTATATCAACTTGTGTCCGAAAAGTTTAATTTGCGAATTACAGCTGAAAGAGTACATTCATAACAAGTGCTCAAAATGTCCTCCTTGAGATTCAGTGAGCGCCTCGTCACGTCTTATCATGGAGCGCCACATCCGTACAGGGATGCCGCGGCAGTTGCGGACAGTCTGACAGGCATCCACAGTGCGATGTGCCTCTTCCTTGTCAACAGGAGCCGCATTTGGGTGTCTCCACAGGTAACACTCCAGGGGATTGAAACCTGGGGTGGAGCGTGGAGGTCATGCAGTGGGTGGCTTCCCACCGTGGCGGCCCGGGTTCGATCCCGAGTCTGATCAAGTGGTATTTGTGGTGGAGAAAGTGGCGCTGGGGCAGGTTTTCTCCGAGTACTTCGGTTTCCCCTGCCAATCTTCATTTCACCAATTGCTCCACAATCACCCTCACCTATCATCTGGGGCTGGTACAATAGGCCAGAAGTGGCCGAAGTACAAGGGACTTAGTCCCGCCCCACTAGCAATAAAAATAACTATTGTATTATTAAGAATATGCTGCCCAACAACAGGAACATGTTTACCGAGCCGTTGCCCAGAAATGGCCATGATATATCCGCTCATATTGCAATCGTTGCATAGCAACGGCTATACATGCTACATTATGCACGCTATGAACTTGAAAAGAGTCCCGAAAGACAACTTGAGAAGAAAAGCATTCCTGGCTTCGGTCTCCTCGCGATCCGTGACCAAGATTTCTATTCTCTCGTAGACATTTACGGGTTTCGAAACGGGGCCTCGTCTTTGACGAAGGAAGGGTCAGCCAAATACACGTGTTTATCGGTCATTAACCAGCAACTGGCGTCTGTTCTGTCTCCGTTATTCTGGTCTTTCGTCTGACATGTCACAGTATTATTTATGCTTGAAACAAATGACGTCTTGCTTGATCTCTACATCACAGACAACTGGTCGTTTCCGGAAGCACTCAGACTCAATTGGTATTAAAAGATAATGCTAACTTGTCCTTTATTCCCTCTCTGTGATATATGTGCATGTTCGGAGTAGAATTTTCACAGCGCTTTCTGCTCCAAAAGCGGGTCAAGGCTGCAATCTCCTAAACCACTCTCTCTCCCTCTCTCTCTCTCGTGTGCATACCTCGCGTATGCCACTTCACTCGCCATCGCTACTGCTATAACTTCAAAGACTCTAGAAAGACTGTGTTCTGTGCCAGAGAGGTTTCTGCCACAGTCAATAAAACGCGATCCTTATTCAAATTGCGGTTCCTGGAGCACAAAATATTTGTTGCAGAAATGAAACTGGTAAAATTCATTTCGGAAGCTACGCAGGGGTTCCGTTTGATTCAGAGCTGTACAGCGGGTTTTCTTCCTGGTATTTTTAATTTCTATTCTGTCAAGTACATATCGCTTTTCTAATGTTACTTTCTTATACTGTAGCAGAACTNCCCCACTAGCAATAAAAATAACTATTGTATTATTAAGAATATGCTGCCCAACAACAGGAACATGTTTACCGAGCCGTTGCCCAGAAATGGCCATGATATATCCGCTCATATTGCAATCGTTGCATAGCAACGGCTATACATGCTACATTATGCACGCTATGAACTTGAAAAGAGTCCCGAAAGACAACTTGAGAAGAAAAGCATTCCTGGCTTCGGTCTCCTCGCGATCCGTGACCAAGATTTCTATTCTCTCGTAGACATTTACGGGTTTCGAAACGGGGCCTCGTCTTTGACGAAGGAAGGGTCAGCCAAATACACGTGTTTATCGGTCATTAACCAGCAACTGGCGTCTGTTCTGTCTCCGTTATTCTGGTCTTTCGTCTGACATGTCACAGTATTATTTATGCTTGAAACAAATGACGTCTTGCTTGATCTCTACATCACAGACAACTGGTCGTTTCCGGAAGCACTCAGACTCAATTGGTATTAAAAGATAATGCTAACTTGTCCTTTATTCCCTCTCTGTGATATATGTGCATGTTCGGAGTAGAATTTTCACAGCGCTTTCTGCTCCAAAAGCGGGTCAAGGCTGCAATCTCCTAAACCACTCTCTCTTTCTCTCTCTCTCTCGTGTGCATACCTCGCGTATGCCACTTCACTCGCCATCGCTACTGCTATAACTTCAAAGACTCTAGAAAGACTGTGTTCTGTGCCAGAGAGGTTTCTGCCACAGTCAATAAAACGCGATCCTTATTCAAATTGCGGTTCCTGGAGCACAAAATATTTGTTGCAGAAATGAAACTGGTAAAATTCATTTCGGAAGCTACGCAGGGGTTCCGTTTGATTCAGAGCTGTACAGCGGGTTTTCTTCCTGGTATTTTTAATTTCTATTCTGTCAAGTACATATCGCTTTTCTAATGTTACTTTCTTATACTGTAGCAGAACTGTACGGGAAAGCTTATGGCTTAATGTTCTCCGAGATCACACAGAAACACCTGACGTTCACACGAAATGTCTTTGAAATCGGCACCGCTTCGTAGGAGCATGAAAGAATTCAGAAAGGATGTCCTTGTAAGCTGCAGAAAACCATTTAACAGAGGTCACTGCTCCCTCAGACCTATTGGATCTTCGGACGTTGTCCTTTGTCCGGTATTCTAAAAACTAAAAACTCACCTGAGGACGAAAACAGATCCAGTTGCCGAAACGTCGACTGGATCTGTTTCCGTCCTCAGGTGAGGGGGGAAAAGCACCTGCCCAGGTGGGTCCCTTAGAGAGAGCTAACCTTAATCACTGGATCTCTTTCTAGGGGACTCAGCTGAGCAGGTGTTCCCCCCCCCCCTCACCTGAGGACCGAAACAGATCCAGTTTCCCAAACGCTGTGTGTTCTAGTTTCTAGAATACCGGACGATGGACGAAGTCCAAAAATTGAGTGATATTGAGTATTATACACCATCGCCAGAACCTTTTGGAATCTGCCAGTACTGCTCTCTGTTTGCAGAACGCTGAACGAGATGAAGAACTTGGAGCGGATCGAAACTGGAACATTTAACAACATGAAGCACCTTCGAACTATGTGAGTGAAGTGTTAATATGTGTAGAGTAGCCGCATGGCATGCTATTTGTGATTTATTTTCTCTTCCAGACAAATATCTTTTCCTGATACATAATTTTTATAAGCGTTAGGTTTGTCTTTTATCATTGTTACTACGCAATTTTGTGTTTTACGTAGTTTCTTTATTTCGTTCCCTGTGTATCTTATAGGACGGCCTCTGTGGTCAGAGATCCAGAGGTCCGGGTTCGATTCCCGACGCTACCAAACTTTCTGAGAAGTAGTGGTTCTGGAACGGGATCTACTCAACATCGTGAGGATAATTGAGGAGCTATTTCAAGGAAATAGCGGCTCCCGTCTATAAAAGCGAGATCAACGACCGTGGGGATCCGTTGCGCTGACCGCACGACACCCTCTATCCGTTAAAGTTGGCACTAACTTCGCCAACAAGCTGCGGTCGCTCGGTCGGTAGAATTCGCTTGCGGACTACAGGCCACGCAGTTTGTTTTTGGTTTTGTGCTCTGTTTTTACAGTACAAACGTGAGATGCGATGTGGGTCCAAAAATTAATCACTGAATCCATATGAATGCCTTGCAGTTTTACTATGATATTCACAAGGATGTGTCAAGCTTGGCTTGACCACCCAAAATGTCGTCAGTCTGACTGTTGGCTACATGATGTACATAACTAAATTAATTCCTTCCAGAATCTCCTTCCTGGGAAACCGATAGTCACTAAGCAATAATACACTTCCCGTCTCACTCGTGCTGAAGCTTTTTTACCGCGTTAACAGCAACTCACCACCTGAGCCAGATGAATCCAAACTACAACTGCACACAATATTTCTGTGAGACTAGTTTTGATATTGTGTGAGCCGACTGTCTAGAGAATATAGAAATCTACACTTTTCACAGGCCTCCACGGCCTGTTAGAGGGATAGCTTTACCCTCTGTTTTGTAACGGAAGAGTTAATTGAAAGTCGACTCTGCTGAAACTGACCGAATTCCTTGTAATATACCAGATGTTACTTCCTGTCCACATAACAAAACTTAACTTTCACGTCTCAGTGTAAAAAGGCGGCTATCTGCTGGATCTTTGTTTATGGATTACGTGCTCTTAACTTAGTAATTGTTTAATTAATACGAAAGGTTCCATTAAATTACCATGAACGGTTACAGTAAAGTCCGTATGTCCATAATACAGTACTAGTGATGAGGCGGTAATCTGAAATATAGCAACGAAGAAGACTCCGGCAGTATTTCTTTGTATTTACGTTGTTAATTGCATCTAGTTCCGAGAAGGTTGGAGTTCTAACTCCACTCCTCCACACGTCTTCAAGACCAAGGAAAATTTTACCTTTTTTCCTTTACGTTGTTAAAAGTGACTTTAAGTGTTACTATAATAATTGATGGGGACTTTGAGAATAAAGATACCAACCAATTCTACAATGAAGAGAGATGCGTTCGCTGTTTACACCTATAGTTATTGTTGTATCTTAAAACCCTTCCTACGATTAACAATCGGGAACATCGCGTGAATTTCCTGGTACTGTTGAACGTTAGGATGACGCTTCGTTTGGTTGTTGCATGTGCTTCAATGCTACACGTGGATGTATTTTAATTTTTGCACGTAATTTCAAGCCTCAAATACAGCGGTTAATTGCCACTTTACTGTGACTTTTAATGGTTCCATAATGACGCGACATTAAAGCAAAACGTCGTTACCATACGAAGCAGAGCTAGGGAGGAGGACTGCATAAAGGGCATATCCGAGATTGGCTTCAGCTGGATGCAGGAGACCGTGGATTTCAGCTTCTGACAGACGAAGAAGTTGGTACAGTGATATTTCTGTATTTATTTTCATCAGCACTGCCTATGTTATTTGATTTTCCATTTATTTGTTTTCTAAGTTTATTTATGTTAGAGCAATTTTTGCTTCATTAATCCGGATTATCAGTTAATCCTGATGATCTCCACACTTTAATCAGGATTAGAGTAGGTTTACTGTACTTTTAAATTTAAACGATATTCTCAATTGCGTTACCTAGCAACGACGTGTTTAATATATCCGGATTGCAACTAGCGTGTGTACCGAGTTTACGCTGATCGCAGGTTTTCGTGTTGTCTAGGAACGGTATAACAACTTCATGGGACGTAATAAATCCGTTTTCGGAATCTGATTCTATCAGGATTTTTGCATGTTTCATCACGGTGTTGCTCTATTTATTTACTTAACATTGCAACACCCCTTCACAATTAAATAGGATATAGCATTATCTGGAGGCACGCGGTAGCGTAGTTGATTGAGGCACTATGCTACAAGCCGGAAGGTCGCATGTTCCAGTCCCAATGAGGTGTATTTTTTTTCCAGTTGACCTAATTCTTCCAGCCGCACTATGGCCCTGTTGTCGACTCAGCATCTAACAGAAATGAGTACCAGGAATATTCTTTACCTTACCGCCATCTGTGAGCCGATTGTCTAGAGAAAATGCGGGAGCCTCGACCCTATGGGCTTTCGCGGCCTGTTACAGAGATACCTTTACCTTTTTTTATCTCGTTGTTTGTTATGCAGGTACACGTATTTATGCTGTCAATTTCCCTGTGTTCTTCCGTATTCCTCCCCAGTCCTACATGTTATCGAACGATGCTTCGAGGCAAACGTTTAACGCCCTCTGCCACGAATAACACGCACAAATAGTTAATCATTAAGCTTCTTCTTTACACTACACTATCAACATTCAGAAGATACACGACACACCCAAAACAAGAAAACTGCTCGCTCGTTCATGACCTGACTACGTGGAGGTGAACCGTTCTCGAGAAATCGTCAGTTGTACAGCTACTCAAGAACTTGCGAATATTTTATGGAACATGTAGGTTCATTACCGTGTTCACAAGAGCCCTCCACTGGTCCTTATCTTGAACCACATCAGTCTAGTCCATAACACCCCAGCCTATCTCTCTAAGATCCATCTTAACATTATCCAACCACCTACGTCTTGGTCTTCCAAGTAGTTTCTTTCCTTCTAGCTTTCTCACCAATATCCTATATGTATTATTCTTGTCCTCCATTCGCATTACATACATGTCCCATCTCATCCTCTTTGACTTGATCTTTCTAATTATACTGAGCGAAAGGTGCAGGGTATGCAGTTCGTCGCTCTCTTTCGTGACGCAGTTCATATAACGTCCTAATTCTCGACAATTCGTTGCCATGACAACACAGTGATAATTTCATGCCTATAATATTTTGTATGTATATAAATATGTGTGTGTGTGAGAGAGAGAGAGAGAGAGAGAGGATAATTGGGATCCATGGTATTAGTACCTAAACAGAGAACCAAAATGTAAGAGCACATAAGGTCCATTCTGATATATGCGAATGCAATTAGAACAGGTGCCACAAAAACAAAAGAAAAACGTTTTAAACAACCGAAGCGAGTATGGTAACGGGTAGGGGAAACGAGGATTGGCTGTGTTAGAGCGCGAGGCATCTGACGTCAGTACGGTGCCCAGGGAACGTGATAATGGTAGAATAGAGGATAGAATGGAAAAGTCGTGCATCACGAATGTCGCCCTATTAGATTCTGCGGGGACTAAGATAATCGTCTAAAGGAAAGAGTCCTGGGAGTTAGCGAGATACACAACCGGGTGTAAACACTGCCGTTTCTTATCATCGAGAACAAAAATAACATTATTCTTGCGCTGAATCATTGAAAGACAAACAGAATTTGACTGCTCCTAGAATCAAACCCTTGTCGCCTTTCTAGTGCTGCATCTCATATACTCCACTTCCGATAATATTCTGACCTGGAAATGATATGAGGATACTCCAGAAAATATCCTCAAAAGTCCACAGAGTTTATTTGCTTAAGGTACTGTATTACAAACCGGAAGGTCGCTGGTTCGATTTTCGATTGGACTACTGGATTTTTTCAGTTGACCTCATCCTTTCAGCCGCACTATGGCCATGGGGTCGACTCAGCCTCTAACCGAAATAAGTACCAGGAATCTTCCTCGAGGTAAAGGGCGGCCGACGCGCAAGGCTGACAACCTCACCGCCATCTATGAGCCGCGATTATGTAGAAATGTGGAAGCCTCGACGTATCACAACCCTATTGCCCTCCAGGGCCTGTTAGAGGGATAGGTTTACTCTTTACTGAGTTGTGTTTCACCATTAGTGGCGTCAGAATCACCGCTCCGCTTGTTGCATGCACCAGGGAAAGTCAGCGATCATTTATTCGGTTTTTGCGCGCTAAAGGTGTGAAGACCGCATAAATTCTCAGTGACAGTGTTTTGCGGCAACTCAACTTGAAGTCATAAAAACGCACGTCAATAGTGAGACGAAAGTAACATGGCTTATTAAATTGTTTTGATATCCTTTGTTCATGGATCAAATTAGAATTTGACAGATATATACCTGGATAGTCTTTTGTCGTCCCCTTTTTGTTCTTTAGCATGTCATATCCTTCCTTTCGTTGTGTTGGTTCTTCTGCTATTTTCCCCTCTCTTTTCTCACACTTAAATACAAAGGGAATTTTCCACTATAACGCGTAAGAAAATTGGATATTCAAGGGAGGGTACTTAATATAGCAGTTCTAAAGATAATGAAAAGACACATTCATCTGACTTTGACTGAAGTAGTTCAGCAAAGGAGATGGAAGTAGAGATAGCTCAATTTATCCTGGCACCCACTCTGGAAATGGGAGTGGGCCGTATTAAATTAAATCTAAGGCAAACCCTCCCTGCGCTGAAACCCAACTCAACTAAAACCTAAGCAGGAGTTGGAGTAAAGCTCCAGGAATTCCGAACTTCAACACTAAATAATGGTATTTTTTATTGCTAGTGGAGCGGGACTAAGTCCCTTGTAATGCGGCCACTTCTGGCCTATTGTACCAGCCCCAGATGATAGGTGAGGGTGACTGTGGAACAATTGGTGGGAATGAGAATTGGCAGGGGAAACCGAAGTACGCGGAGAAAACCTGCCCCAGAGCCGCTATGTCCACCACAAATCCCACTTGACCAGACCCGGGATCGAACCCGGGCCACCGCGGTGGGAAGCAAGCGACTAACCGCTTGAACTATGGAGCTATGGAACTATGAAGAAGTGTTAATTAGAGTCAGTGAGCAGAGGAATATCCTACACGAAATAAGTAAACGGAAGGATAATTGGATTGGTCATGTTTTACGCAGTAACTGCCTTCTAAAAGAAGTTATCGAAGGAAAGATAGAGGGGCGGATAGAAGTGACAAGAAGACGTAAGAAGATGCTGGATGACCTTGAGGACAGAAGAGGATACTGTCATTTGAAAGAGAAAGCTCTAGATCGCATTAAATGAAGGAATTGTTTTGGAAGAGACTGTGGACCTGTCGTCTTGACAGATTACTGATGATGATGATGATGATGATGATGATGATGATGATGATGATAATGTGTATGTATTAACAGTCTTCAAGTGCATACAATCCCATCTACCGCTTCTACACTACATGTTTCGGCTGTATGCTGCCATCTTCAGGTGTATCGATCCGTCGACCATTTCACTGCTTGCCTTTATATGTCCATTTACAAAGAATATTAAATTTGTATACGTCCTTATATAATAATAAAGTTTATATATTTAAAACTTGTTAAAACTTATTATCGCGTACGTCATATTTTTAAAATTCGTGTGTATTACCAATCATCCACATGGGGGTCGTTCTTCTTATGTTTCTAATGTTGTGTGTATATTGTGTGTTATGGTGCGTTCCACTCTTGTGGCTGCGTGCGTTGTATCGTTGGATGTGTCAACATGTGGATGATTGGTAATTTTAAAAATATGACGTATGAGATAATAGGTTTTAACAAGTTTTAAACACATGAACTTTATTATTATATAAGGACATATACAAATTTAATATTCTTTGTGAATGGACATATAAAGGCAAGCAGTGAAATGGTTGACGGATCGATACACCTGAAGATGGCAGCATACTGCCGAAACATGTAGTGTAGAAGCGGTAGATGGGATTGTATGCACTTGAAGACTGTTAACATATACACATTATGAATATGATTCAGTGCAACAGGACGCTAAAATACATGATTTATTTCAATCTCTATAACTTTTGTTCCGATAAATATTTAGATAATCTTAAGCTTCAGATATATACGTATATACACAAGTTAATCTTTGCTGTAAGCTGTGTTTGTTTTTAGATTTTGAATATAATTAACCACCTCTGTGGTCTAGTGGTCAGAGTTCCTGGCTACAGATCCAGTGGTCCTGGGTTCCATTCCCGGCGCTACCAGATTTTCTTAGAAGTAGTGAATCTGGAAGTGGATCCATCAGCCGCGTGATGATAACTGAGGAGCTATTTCAAGGAAATAGCGGCTCCTGTCTAGAAAACCGAGTTTAACTGCCGTGGGGATCCGTTGCGCTGACCACGTGACACCCTCTATCAGCAGAAGCTGGCACTAACTTCGCCGACAAGCGGCGGTTGCTCGGTCAGTATAGTTCGCTTGCTGACTACAGACCACGGAGTTTGTTTGTTTGTTGTTTTGTTTTTGTTTGATCATAATTGGAATGTGTGAACAAATCATAAAAACGTAATGTCAGATGTTATACCGTTCATATATTCTCCAATTATTTCAGTCATGCAGACAGACGGACAGGCGGACGCACCCTACCGTTCACTTCAAGTCCTCTTTCGTTTCTTTATTGTTTCCATTGGTCCTGTTAGTTTTTATTTGGATCACTGAATGTGTCTCTAGCTCCATGCGAGATTGCGACCGCGCCGACGAACTGCAAAAACATCGAGAACAAACCTTAGAATTTAACTCAAAATAATTTATGATGTATTGAAAAATGCTTTCATTAACCAGTCTGTATAGCATCAAACGATTGGATGGCATTAAGTAATGAATTTAAAAAGAGTCACAGAGATGTTGCCTTGGCCAAATATAGTTTCCAGGAATTTGCTTTGGAGGGGCTGAGGAATGCCATGGAAGCCCTGCAAGTACACTCGGTCTGCAAGGTGAAGTTTGACGAGGAACCTTCTAAATATTGTCACATGTTTGGATGACCGAGACGCGGGTTTGGATTGGTAATTGCATTTATTAACAACCTACAGGTCGTAACTATAAATAATTATTCCACGAGGTCGTCGATTTTCTACGGACAAAGAAGCGGTGCATAAATGGTTGCGCGACCAACCGAAACCTTCTTCTTGGAGGGAATACGCAAGCTTGTGGACCGCTGCACCAAGTGCATCAACAAGGAAGGAGGGGGTTGCGCGACCAACCGAAACTCTTCTTCTTGGAGGGAATACGCAAGCTTGTGGACCGCTGCACCAAGTGCATCAACAAGGAAGGAGATGGTTGCGCGACCAACCGAAACTCTTCTTCTTGGAGGGAATACGCAAGCTTGTGGACCGCTGCACCAAGTGCATCAACAAGGAAGGAGACTATGTAGAAAAATGACGTTCTTGTTCAATCCCTATTTTTGTGCATATACACTGGAAAAACAAGAGGACGGATAATTTTTTACTTCCTTACGTATTTGAAGACACAATTCAGTTGCCTAGCAACGCATAATGAGGATCAGAACAGCCTTCGCTCTTATTTTCAAGCTATGGTCGCTAACCTCATTTAACATGTACCGCCAATTAAAACACCTTTGGAATGGTTGTTTGCATGTTTCGACATCTATAATCTACAGGGTGTGTGTTTTACGTTGCAAACTCAATATTAGCTCAAAGTTGAACATGATTTTAAACATTTAAGATATTTCGACTTTATAACGTCAAAACTTACACCCCTGAAAATGACATTGTAGATGTCGAAACATATAGGGTAAACAACCAACCTAAATGTGTTGTAATTGACAGACGTGATAAAGGATATAAAATAAAGTTATGGATTACAAAGGTACACAACTCAACTTCAAGACACGGTCACGCAGTTCACGCAACATAAAACAAGTGCAGAGGTGCAGAATGTAACAGATAGTACTGTGATCGTGAAAAAAAAATCGATCTTGAAATGTCGATGGATTTACGAGTTTTCAGCCTACTCCGCCTCATTCCTATAAGTGGTTTCTGCAACGTCATCTATTTGTCTCTCTCTCTCTGTATCGTCACGTGATTGACTATAGATGGGGATTGGTTGTTAATTGGAATTACTTACGGAACTGACTACTTATAATTACGACGGTATCGCTGAGTTACACGCACCACAGGTCACTGTAACTACGGCACACATAAAGTCTTCTCATTCTTCACTAGCCGTTGCTTGGTAGCGGCTTTCAACGGCGGACGTTCACCTTCGTCTGCGTTTCCGAACTCTCCCCGGGCTCAGCTACCAGCTTCTCATTTCTCACAACTGAAACTCTCAACTGACTCGACCCAACAATCCATTCAAAGTCAGTGTCAGAGTCAGAGTTACTTTACAACTGGCGGTATACAATCTTCGCTTCAAGTCCTTTGAGACTCACGACCAAAGATTTTCGCACCTGAACCCTTGTGGTCATAGTCTTTATGTAACACCCTCTCTGACGAGAGGATGGGTTTCGTCTCTTATGAATATGCTTCACCTTTTGTCAAGTGTTCGTATTTCGCACATGAAACATCATTGAAAATGTTTGCTTTTGCACTATATATATACAGTAAAACTTGGTTATAGCAACATCGGTTGCGTCAAATAATGGTACGAACTAATTCCTCATAAAGCAACTGTTTTTATACCTTGCTTAGTACGACATGCACAAATGCATCAACCTCGTATGTAACGTCATTTTCATTCCTGAATTTCTCTGATATCGTGGGAAAGTTCGATGTGTCTGCCCACCCTCACTTTCTCTACTTGCTGACGTGACTGTCCTGGAAGAATACGACCGCGGCCTGCAAGAGAAGCGTGGGTTTTATGCGAAAACAAGGGTGTGGGGTGGGACTGCGTGAATAGTGCAAGAGGACGCGGCAGGTTGTTAACTGCATTCCTTTCCTAGAATCTCGTCTAACAGGACCTCACATTGTCTACTTACCCTATAGTGTTCCTGCCTAAACCCAGAGAAGTGCAGTAGCGAAAACATGGCAATGAAAAGGAAAGTTTTAAGCATTGAAGAGAAAGTTAAAGTGATTCGTGAAATATTGTGTGTATTGTCAGTGAAAAGCGCTGTAATATGTCTTTGATATTACACATTTGGGCAATTCCACGTTAATGTTACGTTAGTCTGTACTTAACTACGTATTTCACTAAAAAATGCAACATTTTAACTCGGTTTTTGGTAGATTTTTACGTGACTAACATAAGGCTACTGTGGAAGTGCCCATTTCGGTTACAACGACATTCGTTTATAACGACACTATTTTTAGGTCCCTTTGATGACGTTATAACCAAGTCCTATATCAGTACAGGCTTTGCAGAGCAGATCATGCATACTTTACTTACCTTATGCTACAACAACAGTTTAGTCAATTGAACGGTCACTAGCTTGACCACCGTCAAGTTTAAGCCTCTTATATTTTCTGTCTGGGTTCACCTTCCCCTATACTGCATACTTACTCTGAGTCTGACTCACATTTTACGACCGACGGTCAGTCGGCCAGTCTGTCTTGGCATAAAGCACTCGTCTGGGGCTTGCGACCAGATCTTTATTACTGTTTGACAGTTACGGTCTTGTTTTTTTGTTGGCCCCCTCTCTAACGAGAGGATCTGTATTTTGTACATGCTGCTGGTCCTTGCCAGCGCAGAATTTCTCGGGTATGAGTCCCTTGGTACTCGAGCTCATATAGTCTTACTGTCTCAAATTTGATACTTCACTTTTCATCGCCTCCTACGACTCGCAGAGTCACGGTGGAGGGATTCGAACCCGCCTCCACAGCATACTGATCTACAAGTCCCCGTTAAATAGTCCCGGCACTGACCGCACAGAAAACATCGCTTCCATTCTTGCGTGTTTTCTCGCTGCTGGGGAAACGACGTGTTCACAGAGCTGTCTCTTAGCAACGGCCCTTGAACTATCGTCTGTTTACACGGCTGTTATTTGGTAAAGGGTCTACGTGTCACAGCGCCCGAACGGTAGGACGGACTTTATTGGAATTCGGTATTCAGGTGTTTATCAATTATAGGTCGCTGTCCAATCGGTATGAAAAACCTACTCCCAGACAGAGGGGCCTTTCGCAGAGGTCCTCAACCACAAAACTCTTTTCTCGAAAACGGTTCAAGAGAATTTGATAAAGTTTCATAAAACTGTGAAGACCATCTCCCTAAAACACCACAGGCAGTATCTTCAGGAAAATAACGATAACTTATCTAGCGGACCAAACGCATAAAAATAAAGTATGTGGCGTGTGTCTATTGGTGAGGTTCGTTTGAGCCTGATATACATATTAGAGTCTATGACTAAAATTAAATTTCCTTGCTAAATTTTATACAGATTCTCATAATAACTTCGTTCGGAATCCAGTGAAACAAGTGGAAAGACGGAAGTAAACTTCACTTCCGTTAACCCTGCACCCTTTGCACACGCACACACCGCTGGCCCCAGTAATCTGGACAGTAATATGCAGTCGTACGGAGCCGCTGCTCGCTGAGAACATTGCATTTTGGACGGGCAATACAATCTCTGACTCTTTGTTCTGTGATTTCAGATACATTTCCGAAGCGCCATTGCTGAGGGTGCTACCTGGTGGCATTTTTGCTGGACTAACTGACAGTTTCCTTTCGCTGTGAGTATACAATTATGCACAACACCCAATCTCTCTTCACTATTTACGTGATAAATTGGATACCGGGGTGCAGAAACGGGAAATCGAACTCCAGTACCCCAAAATGTAAATCGTATCGTCCAGTCATTCATTGCAGTTAAGGGGAGAAACCCTTCTTGTATTGATTCGTTAGCATGTAACTCATTTCTGCTGTTAAGAGCCGATAGCCGTTATTTTTAACGATGTAAGATACGATTTCTTCTTTTTCCCAGTCATAACAACCAGCAATATCATTGTGTCAAACTTGTGTGACGTAGGAAAGAATTTGCATGATGTTTCAAAAGGAACTGGTTAAGAGATGGAGATTCGGAATATTGAAGAACAAAGGAAGGAGAGGAGGGAGTAGAGGAAAGTTATCCCGTCTGTCAAGGGGATGAAGATACGATGCATATTTCGTGAAAGTGGAGAGAGAAGGTGCCGTGTGAGAGGCTGTTAGTAGCTAATCAGAACTTATTATTAGGGAAAGACTGACAGTGAGCAAACGAAAAACGCACAGAGTTCACATGGAGAGGTTCAATCTCAAGAAATTAAATGAGGTAGAGGGTAAAGAGCAGTATTGTGTTGAAATCTCAAATAGGTTTGCGGCTTTGGAAAACTTGGAAACTGAGGTGGATGTTAATAAAACTTGGGAAACTATTAGAGAGAATATAAACATTTCTGCCAAGGAGAGTATAGGTGATTATGAACTGAAGAAGCATAAGGCATGGTTCGTTGAAGGATGCTCAAAATTATTAGATCAAAGAAAGCAGGCCAAATTGCAGTGGTTACAGGATCCAAGCGAGTTAAATGGGGATAATCTGAACAATATAAGACGTGAAACCAGCAGGCATTTCAGGAACAAAAAGAGGGAATATCTGAAAGACAAAATTAATGAGCTTTCAATGAGCAGTAAGAACAAGAACATTAGAGACCTGTATAGAGGAATAAATGACTTCAAGAGGGGTTACCAACCTAGAAGTAACTTAGTGAAGGATGAGAATGGTGATCTGCTTGCAGATTCCCACAACATTTTGAACAGGTGGAGGAACTACTTCTCTCAGTTATTGAATGTACATAGGGTCAGTGATGTTAGGCAAACAAAAATACATAAAGCTGAGCCGTTAATACCTGATCCTAGGACTTTGAGGTTGCAATTTTTATTGCAAAATTGAAGATATAAATCGCCAGGCAGGGATCAAATTTCGGCAAAACTGATTTAAGTAGGAGATGAATTATTACATACCAAGCTAATTAATTATATCTTAAATAAGGAAGAATTGCTTCATCGGTGGACGGAGTCTATAATTGTACCAGTTCACAAGAAGGGTGATGAAACTGACTGCAGTAATTATCGGGGGATATCACTGCTATCAACTTCATACAAAATTTTATCCAATATTCTTCTCTCAAGGTTCAGTCCATAATAAATGAAATTATTGGCGATAATCAGTGTGGATTTTGATGTAACA
>NW_019733849.1:770145-776842 GCF_002891405.2 Cryptotermes secundus
AACTAGAATATACAAAACTATAATTTTGTCTGTGGTGCTGTATGGGTGTGAAACTTTGTCTCTGACATTAAGGGAGGAACATAGACTGAGGGTGTTTGAGAACAGGGTGCTGAGGAGAATATTTGGACCGAAGAGCGATGAAGTGACAGGAGGCTGGAGAAAACTGCATAATGAGGAGCTTCATAACTTGTACTCTACTCCAAGTATAATTAGAATGATCAAGTAAAAGAGGATGTGGTGGGAAGTGCATGTAGCACGAATGGGGTAGACGAGGAATGCATATATAATATTGGTGGGAAAGCCAGAAGGAAAGAGACCACTGGGAAGACCAAGGTTTAGGTGGGTGAGCGATAGGATGTGAATGTATGGTTTGGATTGATCTCGCTCAGGATAGGGACCAGTGGAGGGCTCTTGTGAACGCGGTAATGAATCTTCGAGTTGTATAAAATGCTCGGAAATTCTTGCATAGCTGCAGAATTGGCGGCTCCTCCAGAAGGGCTCAGCTGCATGAGTAAGTAATTAAGTAAGTGGAAGAGAGTGAAACAAACGAATATCAGCAATATTCTTGCCATCGGTACGAGTATTTCCGTTTCCAGATGCCGATACAACAGAAATGTTTGCAATTTCTTCCTGTTTAATTGCCTCATATCCTAACCTAACTCCATTTTCTGCCAATAGTAATGTAAATTAATAGAACTAATTTCCACACGTTCAATCAATGACTTTCCATTGAAGTGATTTATAAAATTTTTGAACAAGACGGTTCGTATTCATTTCCAGGCCAGAGCACTTGCTGTGGAGGCAGGACAATGTCTAACAGATGCAGAATGGCGAATTGTAATTGAATGCGTTATAGTGACATTCAGATTCTGTTTTCTTTGGAATGCTGACTTGGATACAAATGCAATTTAGTAGCGACATTTCAGTGGGATGCCCTGTCTTGTTTGTTGCGCGTTGCTTTCCTTCCTTAACCAAATCTAACGTGCAATTATCGATGATCTGACAATGGATAAAGCTTCATTAAAGTTCTGGAAGGATAAACAAGGACACAGGAATGTTATCAAGATAATTAAAATAAAAATTCTTCATCTCACCTAACTTTTCTGACAGTGCACTTTGTATAAGTAATGTTATCGCCCACAATTTATTCTTCACCGAACAGGTTCGGGTAGCTGTAACGCTCCAGACGTGTATTAGGGAGGTTCTTGTTTCGAATCTAGAAGGGGCCGCGGGTTATTTTAACATGATTTTTTTTATTTTCCCCCTCCAGTGTATACAGGCAAATTCTGGTATAATATTTCGCAGAACCCAAGAATGCTTCGCTTGCAAATCCTTTCGAATTCAACGTCCATCAATCACCCTTCCATTCGAAGCGCTAGGATAGATACTGACAGTGCACTAAAATAAATATCAAACTATCGTTCGATAAATTCCCAAATTACCATATTAAAATTTTGTTAGCAGATTTCAATGCCAAAATATATACGGAAGACATTTTCAGGCCAACGACGAGCTTGATAACTTGTACTCTTCACCAAGTATAATTAGAATGATCAGGTCAGGGTGCATTAAATGAGCAAGGCATGTAGCACGAATGAGGGCTTAGGGGAATGCATATAGGATATTGGTGGGAAATCCAGAATGAAGGAGACCACTAGGAAGACTAAGATATCGGTGTGTGGGTATATTAAAATGGATCTTAAATAGGATTGGGTGGTATGGACTGGATTGATCTGGCTCAGGATAGGGACCGGTGGAGGACTCTTATAAACACGGTAATGAACCTTCGGATTCCATAAAATGCTGGGAAGTTCTTGAATAACTACACAACTAGCGGCTTCTCAAGAAAGGCTCAGCTCTATGTAGTCAGTTCTGATTTATATTGGATGATGCTAGGGTCCATAGCCCTCCCCCCACTTTGAATTTATTGCTGGACTTCGCTGTCAAATCGTGGTTTGCAAAGCGTTGCTTATTGTGGAAACTAAGCAGATTTCAGGAAAACGCAGATGTCTGCATCCTGTCCTAACGGCAAGAGAGGGTTGAAGTCTCTTTCCAAATGTAAGAATGGGGCTACTTCCCTTTACTTAAATCTTACAGCTTGTGTCTAAATACAGCGCCTGTTAATGATCAAGGTCCGTATTCTTCATTAGCGGTTACATGGGACATATTTTCCAACGATTACGACAGGTCAGGAAAGCTGTACATGTACTAATGGCTAAATTTAGAGAAAAACTTGTCGAGAAATTTCTCTTGTACTATGGAAAATTAACCGCTTTACTTGCGGACGAAGGCAGAACACTTGGAAAGTGGGTCGTGACGGTTTATCAGCGGGACAAATTTCATGCCAGTTAAAATTGTAGAGACCAGCCCTGCAGTTGCTTCTAACCTGAGGATCTGAAACACCCTCAGGAATTCACTCACTCATTCACTGGGCACGTGAGGGTTTGGCCTCAGTACCGCCCACAGCGTTTAAGACGTTAGCAGATACTCAAGTATGATTATCTCCCCTTTAACATATGCAACCCTTCTGCCAAACACTTAAATCCATCGAAGGGGTTAGCAGTCTATCACAGCGGCCGCGCTTTCTAAGGTCTGAATTGTCTTAGCCCGCTCGAACATTGGAGTCGTGGGTTCGAATCCCACGCGAGCCATGGATGTCTGTGTGCGTTTATTCTGTCTTTATGCTGTCCTGTGTGTAGGTATAGCCCTTTAGTATATAGGATTAGGAAACTGAAAAAGCGGCCAGGATCCAGCAAAGAACTATAAACCCATTGAAGAATAAATTAATACAATCGTTTGTTATTCTGCTTAATGTATTGTTATAGAAATTGTATAATACGGGACATGGGTCTGTCACAGCAGGGGTTATGAGGAGTTCTATCTTCTGGGATATAAAGCAGTGTAGTTGAAAGACGGCTCCCTCTTCAGGGTCGCAGAATAAGCCAATCATGAAATAGGGGGCCTGTAACTGTCTGCTTCATGCTGATTTCTTGCTTCTCTTGTTCTTCGTCTTTAAAAGGGAGGCGATATTTTCCTCCGAAACGTCGGAGGTGGTGAAGCTTGGAAATCCATGTAATTTCATATGCAGATATCATACGCGTGTAACACTAATAGTACTCGTACGTTTGATAGGATTATGGAATTGAAGTACTTGGGTTCAGTGGGCATGTACATTAACAGAACGAGCAAGACAATCAGAAACGGATAATTAATTGCCAGTAAAGGCATCGGGTTAAAGAAAACTGACAACCTTACTGCCATCTGTGAGCCGATTGTCTAAACAAAACTTGGGAGCCTCGACGTCTCACATCCCTAAGGGCCTTCACGGCCTGTTACAGGGATAGCTTTACCTTTATTAGAAATAGTACGTAATATCTCCCTATCAACGGTTTTGAAACTGTACAACACAAACTAAGTCATTTTTTAGACAGAACTAAGACTATACATATTCAAAAAGTAGTGCGAGGCTGCATACTAATGTAAGTATGGATGAAATACTCTACTGACGCCAGAGGAAACTGTTTATAAGCTAGAGTCTTTGGTTTCAATTCCAGGCCTAATGACAATAAGAACTGCTTTGTCTCATAATTGCCCAATTGTAGGGGTTATGGCAATGTGCTGATTGTGTTCCCTTTCTTGTTGCAGTCGAATAATGCGGACAGGTTTGGAGCACTTCCCAGACCTGAGGGACATATCACAAGGCTCCATAATGCACATGATGTAAGTATTGCAGTATTGTTATCTTCTGTGTGTATAAAAGAGAAATGTAACGGTGAGATTAAAGCTATGACATTTCGAAAATTCGAGTTATCATAGCAACAAAATTTTCGAGAGGTTTCCCATTGCATAGAAGTAAGTTCTGCAGTATGTCACGAACGAGCGAGAGGTCATTTGTTTCAGTGTAATGTTGTCTATTCTGTTTTGGATATGTTAAGTGTAGATCTGTATTTTAAGGGAAGCCTGTTTATGATTGATTTTTTATATTTTTTTCGGCAGATGACGTTAAACGCCTCGACGGATCTTTCGGTAATATGTATGGCTGGAAATGAGCGCGGGAAAAAGTAGGGGAAAGTTAAGAGTGTGAAAGCTTATAAAACAAATGACGGTACAGTAAACCCTCGCTAATCCGGATTAAGGGGGAGGTCATGTGTATTAAGCGATAATCCGGATTACTGAAACAAAGATCTCCCTGAAAGGGAAAATAAATTACAAATCAAATAAGTGGAAAATTTAATAATATCGATAGCGATTGTTGGAAATAAATAAAATACATCACTGTAGAGCCTTTATTTAAAACTACAAAAAGGCAAGAAGCTGAAATCCAGGGTATCCTTCACCCAACTGAAGCCAATCTTGGATATTTTCTTGTGAGGTTTCAGTCTCTCCAGCTGCCCTCAGTACAGTCTGAAAGTCCTCTTGCTCCTAAATGCCACGTATCTTTTAAAGTATCTAGTCATCTGTGAACAGTATTTTTCATATTTCGATCCGGATTAACTGTAACCGGATTTAAAAGTGTTTACTGCACTTCCAGTGTGCGTACTGTACTAATCTTGTACATCCTCGTTCACTGTAACTACAGGTAGGCACCATATAGAACAAAGTAGCTATTCAGAATTTCTGAGGGTAGTGTACATTTTACAACAACCTGGAAGGTGTGGACTATTTGAGATTCAAACCAACTAACTTCATGGAGCTGAACCATTCTTGAGAATCTGCCAGTCGCTCAGCTACTCAAGAACTTCCAAATGTTTTATGGAACTTATCAGTTCATTACAATGTTCACCAGAGCCGTCCACTGGTCCCTATCCTCAGCCATATAAATCCAGTCCATACCTCCCTTTCCTCTGCATTTAAGGTCAACTTTAAATTATCCACCCACCTACGTCTTGGTCTTCCTAGTGGCCCCTTTCCTTCTCACCAATATCCTATATGCATTCCTCTTAACATTCGTGCTACATACCCTGCTCATCTCATCCTCCTTGACTTGATCATTCTAATTATACACAGCGAAGAGCACAAGGTGCGAAAATTTAATTCCCGGAATGACCCTGTGAAACCAAAATTTGCTTATCTGTGTACTAGCGGCTGCTATCGCCTTCGAATACTCTCCTTGTGAAGCTATTCACTTCGTGAGACGATAGTACCACTGCCGGAAACAGTCTTGAAAAACTCTTTCCGGAATACCTCGCAGTAACGTTGTCACGTTGCATTGGATGTTAGGAATGTCAGCAGATCTTTGTCCCATCACAGAATTTTTTTTGGGGGGGAAAGAGCCAAAAATCGCAGGGGGCCAAGTCAGATGAATAACATGAATGGTCCCTTTTTGTAATGGGTTTCTTAGCCAAGAACTCGAGAACTCTTAACGCATCATGCGCAGGCTCATTGGCATGGTGGAGAATCCACTTGTCAGGCCAGAGTTCGGGTCTTTTCCTCCAAACAGATTCCTGTAACCTTGTCAGCACTTCCAGATAACACTGATAACACTGTTGATTCACAGTTTGTCCGCGTGCAATGAGTTCATAGCGAACTGTCCTCTTGTGATCGAAGAAACACGCTAGCATGGTCTTGAACTGCGAGCAAGACATGCATGTTTTTGAGGTCGAGGTGAATACTGTGTTTTCTACTGCATGCTCTGTCGTTGTGTTTCCGGGTCGTATCAAAAACACCACGTTTCATTACCGGTAACGACCCCATCAAACATCTCTGCATTGCACAGAAGACCAGATGAAATGCGAATCTGACGTTGTTTCTGGCCATCTGTCAAGATTCGAGGCACCATCTTTGCGAAAAATTTTCTCATTCCCAAATCCTCCCTAATAACCTGTCGCACTGTTTCCCTGTTCATATTGAATTCTGCTATTAGTCTCACACCTAATTTTCGATCAGAGCACACCAAAATTCGTACTCTGTCCACGTTTGCATCTGTCCCACTTCTTGGGTCATCTTGCACATCTTTTCGCCCTTCCTTGAACCGCCTGTGCCTTTCAAAAACACTCATTTCATCATACCATAATCACCATAAGCCACTGTTAATGGGGCTAACGTGTCACTAGCACTTTTACCAACCTTCACACAAAACTTGATGTTTTGTCATTCTTGTCATTCATTTTTCCGCCAACACTACAGCAAGGACGACTCATTGGTCTGTGGCTCAGGTAAACGCAAGTTGGAACATGTCCGCAAGTGCTGGGGTACATGAGTTTGCCTGACTCAACACCCCAGCGACACGCTGCGGCCATTCCGGGAATTAAATTGTCACACATTGTACAAGTTATGAAGCTCCTGATTATGCAGTTTTCTCCAACCTCCTCTAACTGAGGAACTGTGCGGGAATTTAATTGAGTGGACTGAGGAGAACTACGAAACAGTCTTATTCCGGAAATTCGATGGCCCAACTGAGATTCGAACCTAGGACGTCTGGAATACAAACCTAGAACGTTTACCACTTCACCAACCGGTTGGGTTTTCATGAATTTGGTGTGACAAAGTAAACCTTTCTGAATTACAGGTGCCTTCTGTGGGCTTCAGAAGTGAATGCTCAGTAAAATGTAAAGTTTGAAGGTAACATATATGTCAGTGTATGGGTATGCATTTCAGATTAGGATAATACAGAATACTGCTTTTGTGGTTACGGCATAGAAAAAATAGGATGTCAGTGAATTTAAATTTAAATTCGTGTTCACAGCCCCCCCCCCCG
>NW_019733849.1:777376-781131 GCF_002891405.2 Cryptotermes secundus
CATAAGGCTAACAACCTAACCCCCTTTCGTGAGCCGATTGTCTAGAAAATGTAGCAGCCTCGACGTGTCACAACCCTATGTTACAGGGATAGCTTTACCTTATTTAGATGCAGTAAGTATTTCCATTCTGTGAGCTTCAGAATGTCTGGAAGTATTTTATTCAATAACGGGAAAGTTTCCTGCTTTTTGATCGGAGCAATTGTAGTTAAAGCTGTACTTTATTCCCTTCTTTGGAATAGGAACCCAGACTATCTGAACCCCCGATCGCCATGGTGATCTGGATTCTTGACTTTCTTTACCGTGAGCACACCCTAGTGCCGGGTTACACATGAAAGCCCCGCTTTAAGAACCGAGGATGTGATAGTGTGCTTCGTGGTGAGGGCTCTCGCACACCTGAATGGGCGGTGCTGGTGGAGTCACAAGAAGGTGAAGACCGAAGAAGCCGGAAGATGAATCTGCACCGTTGCCACTGGTCCACTGCGAAACGTCACCCGTGACTGAAGGCGCGTCTCAGCGATGAGAAGACAGTCCCTGAGCACCTGAGCTACGACACGGCCCCTGTATAAAGGCGTATGAAAACATGCGTATTAAATTGCATTACATTTCTTGGATAATTCATAGAAATTATTGTTCCATCCTCCTCCATATTCGCTGAAAGAGACCTGCCCCCTCTTCAGTTGTGCGTTTGACCATACCCTTTTGTTTTCCCCGGTACCTTGACCTCTGAATATCGGGTTTCTATGTTATAAAAGGTAATGGAAGCCCATAATTTTATGAGACGACGAGGCTCCCACATTTGTAGACAGTCGGCTCACAGATGGCGATGAGGTTGCCAGCCCTACGCGCCGATCGCCCACCCTTGACACTCACGACAATTCCTGATACTCATTTCAGCTAAAGGCTAAGTCGATCCCAGTGCCACGGTTCGGCTTGAAGGAATAGATCAAATAAAAATCCAATGACTTTATCGAGAATCGAAACCGCGACCTTCCGGCTTGTAGCATAGTGCCTCAACCACCAACTACGCTACGCTCAACTTCTCTTCTGTGTATGGATATACGTGGTTTGAATGTCGGCCACAAAGAGATATTTATAACGAAATGTAAGGTTGTTTTCGATTATTCAAGTTTATCTGCAGGCTATCTTCCAGTACAGAGGCTCTCAGCCTTCCTCGGCGACGGATCGATAAAACAGCACCAGAGGACACCACTTACTGGGCCAGTCACTGAAGAGTAGCATTGATGATCTGCATATTAGATTATTGCTTGCGTGTTGCGCAGTAGCCTTTATGTTGCAATAAACCGAAAGGAATGACATTGCCTACAAAGCGGTGACGCTTCTGAGGTACCTAATTCGAATATCGGCAAGGACACTGACTGTCCGGACTGCAGTTTCTTGTTGATTTCTTCAGCTCCTACAGACAGTAGCCATTTCTACCCATATCCCTTCCAGTACAACAATCATTAATTATACCCTTCGACACTATGGAACCTGAGCTACCGACAGCATCCTGCTTGAATTATAAATAAGTGAGGACGGTGTAATGATTCGTGTGGAGGAGACAACAACGCTGTAGCGCAGTTGGTTGAGGCGGTATGCTATAAGCCCAAAGGTCGAAGGTTAGTTTCCCGAAGAGGTTATTGGACTGTTCAGTTGAACTAATCCTTCCAGCCGTGCTATGGCCCTGGGGTCGACTCAGCCTCTAACAGAAATTATTACCAGGAATCTTCCTGGTGGATAAAAGGTGGTCGGAGAGTAAGGCTGACAACTTCACCGCCATCTGTGATTCGATTATCTAGAAAATGACCCGACGTCTCACAACTCTATGTGTCTTCATGGCCTGTTACAGCGATAGCTTCACCTTTTTCACAGAAGAAGAATTTCTTTTTGTATTCTACTGATTTGTAATTTCTCGTACGCTCCGGTCAGCAGGCTAGCCTGTGCTCACTAACGTCTAAGAATATATGACGATGAATAATAAATTAGAAGGAATATGAAAGGAAACGGCTGTGACAAAAATTTAAGATACTGTCCCATAATTTACATGGAGGGGACGAGTAAAATTACGAGGAAACTTATTCGGGATATCCGGTGTCCCAGCGGAGTTTCGAGCCTGGTACCTCCCGATTACAAGTCACAAGCATTATCATTTCAGCGTAGTTGTTTGGTAAAAACAAAATACTAAAAATTATATAGGTGTACCGTATAAATTTTTCGCATTTAGTGAAAAATATATATAGAGTTTTTCCATTTATGACGCTGCGAATATACGTAGAAAGCGAGCTGTCCAAGACTACTTAAAGTAAACTCGTGACTGGCTTACGGTGGTAGCCTGGCAGCATCATATAATGAAATCCCTGTGTAATGATAACTGAAAGTTGTGAACCGTCTTCAATTAAGCCATGTCCCATTTTTCGTCCATGGACCACCACCTACTATTAAACACTGTTCTCATATGTTAGTGTAGTTCCTGTACACTTTTTCCTTGTACATCAGTTTCGTTCTGAGCTACAAGACACCTCCAGCTGATACAGTGACCTTAATTATGTAGCTGGTTTTTTATCTCTGTTGTAGCATCCTGAACTACAATGACATAAAATCCGTGGATGGTTGGGCCTTCAACGGGTCGGAAATAGCAAAACTGTAAGTACCGTAGAGACAGTACAATCTTACATCCTAACAATTTCACCAAACCCAGAGCAATAATCCTCAACGTGCTTCATACGGTGACCTCATTCATGCATACACGTATATACGCTACTTGAAAGTTGTGGGGAGTTCCGTCGACACAACATATGTGTAGTAATAATAATAATAATAATATATAATTTTCTAACCGGAAACCAAAAAAAGAATAAAACTGCTTGAGGAATATGAAAATGTAATTAAAAAATGTTATTACTTGTAGGAAAATGGCCCCAAAATTTCTGAACATGACGAAGCATACCAGATATTCACCTTCGTACTATCTCTTCCGATTTCTGGAATGGCGTGAGGATTTTCTGATCCCCATATTCAGCAGTTATGACGATTTGTCTTCTCTGTTATGTAAAACGTTGCTTTTATTCCTGAATACCCATCTCCGAAGCTAATAGCATTATTTGAAGGTGGATCTTTTCCATATTGAGTTCTGCAAGGACGTTATATTTTGAAAACGGACTGTGTTTCGAAAAACCAAAGTACGCAGTTTCTTTCACTTGAACAGTCGCCATTTTGAGGTATGACGTCATATTTCCTCCCATATATAAAATGAGGTGAGTACAGCGGTATCAGATGAAGCTGTTTGAGTTATATTTTCATATTCCATGAGCAGTTTTATTTATAGGCCATGAAGACCCCAACAGTAATTTAGAATCATCCCGTATAATCTTGTCTTTTCTGTTTCTGTTGTCCTGTGTGTAGGCAGCGGCCTCCGAGGGGTCACATAGTTTTATAATAAATCCTAAATTTGAAGGGGCCAGAGATCTGTCAATGGGTTGAAGAATATTCCTGTTCCATCAACATTTAGTTAATTTTATCTACTTTATTCACTTATGCATTGTCTGTTCCTCTACTATTAGAATCTAAATAGTAATTTTGCAAAGCTTTTGTTTTTGGGATGGTACCGTACATGTTGGCAGGTGCCATTGCATGGTTACATGTCTGTTGTTTATACTTCCAGCGAGCCAAACAGAGGCAACGTACATGTAAGGCTAAGAGAGTAATCGAGATCAGGAGTTACATAGTCTGGTTTATTATTATTATTATTATTATTA
>NW_019733849.1:781257-840901 GCF_002891405.2 Cryptotermes secundus
AAGGTCGACCGTCGGTACCTGATATTTCCCCCATCTACCAGAGGCATTGGAAACTACTTGGGCGGGAAATTGTTGCCTAATTTTGCTCAGAAGTCTCCTAGAGACATGAGGATCTTTTACGTGCCGTAAATCTATGACACGGGACCCACGGCTTAAAGTCCCTCCCGGAGGACTTGTTCCCTGAATTTTTCCGCCCTTAAAAATTCTACGACCTCCGCCGGGTTTGAATTATGTAATTCTTCATTTTTTCTTTCTTCCAGGAGTCTGAAAGGAAATAAAGAGCTATCTAAACTCTCCAACGAAGCGTTCCAGGGCCTCAAAAGTCTCACTGGCCTGTAAGTACCTTGCACATGCTAATTGTAGCATCCATTAAGGACGTACGTGTCTGGAATTGGGAGCTGCAACATTGTTTTAGTAGGTCAAGTTTGTTTCGTGTGTGCGAAGAACCCATGCGTATTTGTCTCCCATTTACAGTACACATACAGCAGTTACTTAATTCACAGAGCTTTGCATTATCTCCGTTCAATCTGTAGGCGTTATTTACTAGAAACGGAAAGTATGAGAAGCTTGAATTGAAGGACTTGTCCCAAACATCAGTGTCAACGCCGACATTTTAAACGAATGAACTTCATGCCACTGGAGGTCATTACAGTGCCCTACCTATTGTCTTCTTACAATCACTGATAACAACACGCTGAACACAGGAATTTGTGAGGTGGGAGACACGGTTGTACCACTTACGTGATGCTCGAGCATCACACCAATACGCATTGATCTGCGCATATTTCTGGTTCCTGGGACAGCAATTGGTGGGATTGAGTGATGTTAGGTTACGTTTGCGCATTAGACCACTGCGCATCCGTCTGTGCTTCCCCTGGATACTGGGGCAACAATGGGTGAGAATGAGCAGTGTTAAGTTAAGTTAGGTTAGGTTTGGTTGGATTAGCTGGGCACAACAGCCCACTGTTCGTCCCGCCATGTCTACCGGCAGATAGGTTTCACATACATTTGTATATAGTGTTTGTACACCACACATCTCCGTATCCATCTCGGCATCACTTGGTGCTTTGTGATTTTTAAGAATTTGGAAATTACTAATGCTATCCGGATTTCTTTTCAGTCTTTCGAATATTTCCAAATTTTAGGCACAATGTACCTTTCAGTTTTGTTATAGTCCAATTGCTGCAGTGGAATTGGTGCGTTCGTGTCTGTTAGCGGAGCCATGACTTAGAAACGGCTGCTGTATAGTTCCTTAGTTCGCGGTCGTTGCCCAGCAACGGATCTATATGACACAGCGTCATCACACACGTGACTCGACACCTCGTGTACCCCTCACATCTCTCGCCTTCAGTCGCTCCACGCATAAATCTGTTCTGCTTAGGGCTTTGTAATTTAAGTTTCGGTTGGAGATATTGAAACCTGCTCACTATTCGACATAGCCACACAGTACTTCACATTTTGTGTAGAAATCCATAGGTTTTCGAAGTTCGCATAAATTTTGGAAATCTGTAATCTGTTAATTCTGACTACTTACGAAGTACTCTGATATTTCCTGTATTCGAAATAAAGCAGTATTGAAATTCGTTAAACATGCGAATTTCTTAAATATTTACAATATATGCAATCCTTAATTTAATAAGAAATTCTCACATTATAATTTAAGTTGACCGTCCGCTCTTTCTCTCTCTCTCTCTCTCTCTCTCTGAGAAGTTAAAAGTAAAGCTATCCATGTAACCGGCCTTGGAGACCCATAGTGTTTTGAGACGTCGAGGCTCCCATATTTTCTAGGCAACCGGCTCACATATGTGTTCATGGTCATATCATGTCATGTCAGCCTTACGCGCCGGCCGTCCTTTACTCCCAGGGAGATTCCTGATACTCAGTAAAAATAATAGCATCATAACGTTTTCGAGAATCCTTGCACACCATTAAAAACAAAGAAATAATATTAAAATAAAGAATTACAATATATGTAAAAAAAGCACAGTGTCTCTTGTATTTTCTGAGCAGGTCGTTAATAAAACGTTCATATTCACGTCTCTGCTCAAGAACAATCCGGGGTGTTACGTAATCATTTCCACTGCACATGCGTCAAGGCCCGAAAACTCAAAAAGCGACAACATAAACAGAATCCTTGATTACAATATTTTCTTATATTTTTAATCGGAACTTCATGATAGTGACGATATTTTCGGCGATTACAATAAGCGAACTTTACGTCTTTAGATGACTGGACTGCAAGGATTACAGCAGAAATGAGCCACAGTGGCCGAAGATATTGCTGAAGCATGACACTGACTCTATATTGACTTACTAAAGAGTCTAATCTAGTAAAATGGATTTGAACGTTTCAAGAGTGTAAGATATTTGAAGACCTCAAGGTACTCAATATGAAGATTGTCTTCTGGAATATGACGCCATGCTTACCGACACTTAGGAAAGAAAACGTGGTGCGTCAGTCTTTAGGGTAGCAGAATGAACCGAGCGTAGAATACATGATAGGATGTATAGAAAGGTGGGGCTGTTAGGGTGGTATAAATATACCTTTGCTCGGGGCTCCTTTCCCCGTTCAACCCCATATACCTACCATTTTCAACGTTCGGCTCATTCTAATGTCCTGAAGATGGAGGCAGTGCACCAGACCACACGAGGACACCCCAGAAAACAGTGTTCTGGGCTTCGCCTCATTTAGATTTCATATTTCTTCAGGGACCTATCGGAGACAGCGATCACGCATCTGCCGACCGGGGGGCTGGAGGGTCTTGACATCCTGAGGATTGAGGACACAGAGTCACTCAAAGTCATTCCGTCTGTTTACAGCTTCAAGGTTAGTAAAGACTATCTTTAACCGATGTACGTCTAACCTGCCAGATACTACATAAATAATTATACAGAGTGTTCCAGGAGGAAATGTCAATATTCTGGGAGGTCATAGTGTCTGTTATCTTAAGAAAATAGCTGGGTACGTGTATGTACATGTGTCATATTCCGAACGGTTGCCGAGATAGAGCTATTTCAATGTACACTGCACACACGCGCAACACGCCATGTCCTCACACGAGTTTCAAAGTGCATTACTGTTGACGGTGGAATTTCCTAAAATGTATTATACTAGGTAAACTGAACAAACTTTGTCACTTGAGCAATAAATACCGGTATTAGGAGCCGGGATAGCATAGTTGGTATAGCGACTAGGTACGGGCTGGATGATCGAGGGGTCGGAGTTCGAGTCCCGGTAGGGTCAAGAATTTTCTCTTCTCCATGTCTTCCAGACCGGCTCTGGGCTCCACCCAACCTCCTATCCAGTGAGTTCCGGGCTCTCTTTCCCTGGGGGGATGAAGCAGTCGGAGCGTGAATTTGACCACTCACCTCGAGCTAGTACCGAGGATAAGAAAATACGGATCTAAACATCCACTCCCTCATACGCCTTCATGGCGTACTGGTTAATTACGTGAGCGCAGGGACAACTTTACCTTTTTTACCTCTATTAGAAACAGTACGTAATATCTCTTCCTTATCAACAGTTTTGGAAGTAGTTACTGTAGGATTCTGACGATGGTGTATAACACACTGATATATTGGCTATTTGGACTTTATCCATCGTCCTGGTTTTTAAGATAAAAACATGACGTTTCAGAAACTGGATCTGTTTCCGTCCTCAGGTGAAAGAAAACACCTATTATGTTGGGTCCGTTAGAAAGAGCTAGCCTCAATCACTGTCCACTGTCCGGACCCAACAGACTAGGTGTTTTCCTTCACCTGAGGACGGAAACAGATCCAGTTTCCGAAACGTCGTGTTTTTATCTTAAAAACCAGGACGATGGATAAAGTCCAAGTACCCAATATATCAGTGAGTTTTGGAACTGTTCAGTGAAATAGTTATCTCGGAAACCGTTCGGAATAGGACACGTGCATGTATATTTCTTGCTTAGAGTGGCCGATACTATGATCTCCAAGATTCGCCATAGCTCAAGCGGTTAGTCGCTGGCTTCCCACCGGCGCGGCCCGGGTTCGATCGCGAGTCTGGTCAAGTAGGATTTGTGGTAGACAAAGTGGCGCTGGGGAAGGTTTTCTCCGAATACTTCGGTTTCTCCTGCCAATCTTCATTTCGCCAACTGCTCCATAATTACCCTCATCTATCATCTGTGGCTGGTACAATAGGCCAGAAGTGGCCGCAGTACACGGGACTTAGTCCCACCCCACTAACAATAAAAAAAATGACCTCCCAGGTTGTTGACCTTTCCTTCTGGGACATTCCGCATTTAATAACACTGAAACCGAACATATTGGTTCAAGATGTGAGTTGTATTTGGGAAGCGTGCGTTTCGAATTTGGGCTAGGATGTCGATTATCCTGGCTTGAACTTTGTCGTGTTTTTTTCTTAGTTCCTCCAGGTGACTCCTCGGTAGTACCTTGTATTAGGCAACGACCGCTCTCCATATAGTGTGAGTGTATGGTGAGCCACAAGCAGAGGGAGCTGGGACGTTGCATATTCTTGACGAATAACGCGCCATGCGTTCTCTAGCCTGTGTTTATCACAAAGTGGATCCAATATTTTCGCAACCAAAGCATGCCTACATGAAAATCACTGCCTTCTTAGGACTGACACCGTGTATTCTTGTAGAAAGCTACTGAGAAAAGTCCTAAAGATTGTGAGGAAAAAGTCTTCCTCTATCTTCGGGGTATACTGAAGATGGAGGCAGCAGATTTCTCCGAAACTTCTGTACTGTTTCGTTAGACTACACTGTGTTACCTCCTGTAATACGTATCAGTTTCATTATTGTTTTCGTCATCGGTATTGTTGTTGACTTCTTCGTTGGTTTCTTAAAAACCCTTTTTCAACAGCTAGACTACTTAGCGTCGAATGATAGATTAATGTGTGCACATTTAATCGGGCAGGATGTGTTTTGGTGTAGTCAAGGTTCCATCTCTGCATTTTTCTGGAATGACTGAGTAATACCAGTGAAAACTGACAGAATCCCGGCCGGTATTCCAACCGAGTAACTGCAAAATACGACTCCAGATAAATACCGCTATGCCAGCCCGCTCATTCTAGTTACTGTCACGTGTATGAGTGACTATAGACGGGGTTTAGAATATTAATCGGATTGACTGGAAACTTTAACACACAACCCGGAACTGCACTTTACAAATCAGTATCACATAAGGACTAGTGTTCTCGTCCACGATCTTCACTACGCTGCTTGGTAACGGCTTCCAACAGTGGACATTCCTCTGCTCCCGGGCTCACATCCTCGAAGGCTGGCGGCCATCCAACACCAACAGCCTACTCTTCTAACTGGCGTCTTAGTACCGTCCCGTAATAAAAGTCAAAGTCACATTGCGACTGACGGTCAGTCGGTCTGTCTTGGTGTCGAGCCCCGAGTGGGGCTCATGACCAGATTTTTTTTTTCTTTCTTTATATGAAAATTACTGTCCTGTTCATTTGGGGCGCCCTCTGACGAGAGGTCGGGTCTGTCATTTGTCAGTCATAGTCTGTGTTAGTAAGTCCATTGTCAGTATTTACATATATTTACAAATTTAATCTTAATTCCTATTTCTATGTACAATATATACAAAACCTCTGTCAATCCAGGCTCAGTACAGCAGATTTTGCCCTATTTCTAGTAGTAGTCGCTACCACGGCAGTCTAGTCACTTGAACGGTCGTATGCCTGACCGCCGCCAAGTTTAAGCCTCTTATACTTTCTGTGTCGGGCTTCGCCTTGTCCGATGTTGCAAACATTCTCATTTTCATGATTTTGTATGACTTCTGCTTGTTTCCTGCTTATGCAAATATGCCACGTTATCATTTTTATTGTTACTACTGCTTAAGTAACTCTGCAACCGGCCCAGAGATGAAGCCCACAGCTTCAAGACCAAGGATGTGATAGTGTGCTGCCTGTGTCAGGACTATCGCACACCTCAGGGAGCGGTGATAGATGATTATGGGGCAATGGTGGAGTGATGATTAGCGGGTGAAACCTGAAGAAATTAAGTGAAAGGTCTGCGTCAATGCCACTTCGTCCACAATTAGCCTCACATGATGTCGCCCGGGACGGAATCTAAACCCGCAATGAGAAGCCAGTACCTAACCGCGTGAGCAATGTCGTGGCCTGTTATCACTCTATCCTAGTTCTAATAATTCAGGCATCCGCTTAAGCATTGCTCGTGAAATCCAGTGTTTGATTTTTTCTTCCACTTCCCACTTCAGTACAAAACTGAGAACCGGATGTGTCATTATTTGATTTGCCCACCGGAAGTGTAAAGTGTCTCATGTTTATATAACGCGCCTGTGAGGGACAGTAGATTCATGAAAATAAAAGACACCAAGAGACAGGATGTTGACAGGGCAGACAAAAGGAAATGACAGATCTGAATGACGTCACTTTCCATAGACAAATACAACCCTAAATAGCTAATTACACTTCATACTTCTTCAATACCACATGATCATATGGAAGAAGAGTTTACTAATTCCATGCAGTAAAGCATTTAATTAGAAGCTGATAGTTTCTTAGCTAGGCTAGCATTTCCCAGCCACCGGGCCCTATCGGACGAACGGTTTGACGAACTTGTATTTGAGAGTTTCTTGCTACGAATATCGACTGGAACGATGTTTACACTAGCAGCATTTCTTGCTTTTCCTCAGCCCCTCTAGGCAAATGCTGAGATATACCTCGATTAGGCTGTGATATCTTGCTTCCAAATTCTTTTCAATTTAATCATCTGTCGTCCTACTATTTGTCGCTGATATTGGAAATGTCGTTTGGGGCACGCGGTACAAGCCGGAGATTCGCGGGTTCGATTTCCGATTACGTCATTGGAACTTTCAATTGGCCTCATCCTTGCAGTCACACTATGGCCCTGGAGTCGACTCGGCCCCTAACAGATATGTGTACCAGAAATCTTCCAGGGGGGTAACGGGCCACCAGCGCGTAAGGCTGGTAACCTCGCAGCGATCTATGAGCCAAAATTGTAGGAGCCTCGACGTCACACAGTCCTATGGGCCTCCACGGGCTGTTGCAGGGACAGCTTTATCCTTTGTATTAGAAGTGTCGTTAAATAATCGACAAATGGAAGAGAAATTACCCCGTTCTAAACCAGTTCAAGCCGGTCAACACCAGCACACCCCCCTTCTTTAAGATTCGTTTGAGTATCTTCAGGTTCTACGCATTACTCTGCTACAGCATTTGGCAGACAGATAACAAGTTATAATCCTGTTGAGTTTCCATTTTTACATTTCCAGCTGAAGAAGCTACTTTGGCCAGCGAATAACGAGACAGACAGGTATATCATCTTAGATCATGCACAGGTGTGCCTATGGAAGAGGTGGCCATAGCATATTTCGACATTTTCCGGAGAGCCAGGGGAGAACCACGTATAATCCCAGGTACCTCCCGCTTATGGGTCGAGATAATTCAGCACAACCGCCGTTCAGAAAGGGCTTGAGTCGGAAAGCTGAGGAGTAGCCATTGTTAGGAACCGTTACCAGGCAACTATTAGTGAAGACACTGCAGACTGGAAAAGACTTAGCGTGTGCGCTAGTGATTTGTAAAATGTGGGAATTGATGATGGCGCTATAAGTAAGTGTAATTACGAGTCGTGTGCCTAAGTGGTCAATAAATCAACATTTTTCGCTGTGGTCGACTTCCACGCTTATTTATTCTGCCGCCTCCAATAAAAGATGGACGAACAGTTTGAACACTTCTTAAGAGTGGACAGTAAATTGCGGTTTTCCAGGGTGTCTCACCGTGTATACTGGTAGATATTCACCGACGTCCCGCCAAAATGTCAGTAGAAATCTACCAGACTGTAGAACACAGCAATCCACCTCATAGCGGCGCTGTGAGAGCTGGAAGCAAGAGTTAACCAGCTAACTCCGTTGGGCTGAGTCCTTGAGAAGCCAAGGTTGAGTCACTGAAGAAATTCTCAGATTTTTTTGGTATCTGAAGGTTCATTACCGCGTCATAAAATGCTCGTTTGTGATCCCTAACATGATTTTATGAATCCAGTCCACAACGCCACTCTCTCTAAGATCCGTTTTAATATTATCCTCCCATCTACGTCCGGGTATTCGTTGTTTCTTTCAAGAGCTTGGTGAGATTATTTCTGACGATAATGTGGAAACTTCCTCATCTGAAAGAAAACACAAATTTGACAAAGGAGTGTAGGTACCAAGTTTGTGCTCCTTGCTATTCTGTTATTTTACAACACTGTATCAACGGATGACTCACTTGATGTGGACATATAGTACGTGATTATGATTTATGAATTGGTTAGGATGCATCAGCAGTTTACTATGGCTTACTTTATGGCACTGTGTTGCAGTTCGCTTGCGGGAACTCTCCCTTTCCTGAGTACGAAGATGGGAAGTTTCTGCTTTTCAGCTTCCTACAAGTTTTTAATCGATTAAACTTTAGTCATTTGTTCCGACCAAATGGTCACTCCAGCTAACTTTTTTAATTTTAGTTAAGAAATGCTTCGTACACTGTTATCCCAAATAAAAAGTGGCAAAGGAGGAAAACTTCTAGAAAGTTGGCGTGTGGCGTGTGACCCGTCCCCTGTCTGTGTCGGCTAACGACGCCCTCGAAGCGTGAAGTCTGTTCTCTGTGGAAGGGGAGGCGACAGGACAGAACCATCTCCACAGAGGCTGCATGCCTCATTACAAACCAATTAAGACGACGTGGACGAAGCAATGTTAGAAAATTGGATTTTAGGTACTTGCAGCGGTACAAGTTAACAGACGGCACCACTTCTTAGAATAAAGCAGCCTCCAAATTACGCGATGTGACTTCCCAGAAGAGGATGGCCTCCAAGTTACGCGGTGTCACTTCTCCAAAGAGAGCAGTCTCCAAGCTTTCGCTTTCCTTTTTCCCTTCTCCTTCGACTTATTCTAATATCTAACTTCTCTTCTGTTTCTGAGATACCTTCTCCCTTATCATCTCATTCCTCTCATTATTATTTCCTTTGTCTTCTTCCTACTTCTCTGACACACCTTCCGTAATTCTTACCTTTCTTCATCCACTTATTTACCTATTCCTCTTCTTGCTCCCCCGTCTTCTCATTTTCGTCTTAACATTTCTCCATCTCCTACTCCCTACATTCATAATTTTCATCGCATTTCATTATTTCCAGTTATTATTCTTCCAGTTCTTTGTTTTCCTCTGTTTCTTTTCGTTTTATCCAGGCCTATTCTTCTGCTTCTACCTGTTCCCCGTTTCTTCTTTTCATCCCTCCAATATTCCACGTTGCTCTCCTAGCCTGCTACCATTCATTATTCATTGCCTGTCACAGTAGCAGTGAGCTCTTGTAACCGCTCACTTCCTTTGTGCCCTTTTCGTTGTGCGCCACTCCACCACCGCTCACTTCTTTGGGTTCTTTACTTTAATCAGTAGAGCTGGGTTCCTATCCCAGGGTCTTATAAGGGTCTGGCTCGGACAGGGCAGGAAGAACACTTCACTACAATCACCCACCTTTCGACGGTTGCACTTAGTAGTCCTTTAATCCCTTCCAGCTTTCTGCATACAACTGAATTTATTAATACTATTGATTTGAACTGTACTTATACTATTTTACGGAAGGGCCGTAGTGGTAAATTTAGTGTCCGACTTTGCCGAAAGTAGTGTCAAGACTCTCCGAGGTGGAATGCCCTCTCTCTGAATTCTGAGGTCCACGAACCCCAGACTCCAAGAGAAATCCACTCCTCCACTTCTGCCATTGGTTAATTTTTCAAACTAGGAGGTTCCCTAAATTTTGAATTCCCAATCATGTTGCTCTGCTATGTGATTCTGGCAGATGCTGACCTGACGCTAAGGATGACAGCCCCTTGATGCATTACAGTCAGGGTGTGAGGCTCCGGCCGTCCCACTTCTAAGTTGTCGCTGTCCCAAGCTGTCAGCTCTCATTTTCTCAAAGCCTTTCCGACGTTGCTGAAACTGCCAGAATTCCAGGAAAGTACCAGATGTTACTTCCTGTTCACATAGCAAAACTTGAACTATGTCCCTTCCGCGTGTAAGAGCTGGCTATCCGCCGGATCTCTTTGTTTGTAATATAGTTAACCTTAACTTAATACAAAATTTAATTTTCACACAACACTCCTCCAGTCCGAATGGACGGTTACACTCTAGGGCATGAACTCTCCTCGCTTGCTCGGACGCTGGGATAGTGGGTTCGAATCCCACTCATCCAAAGAGTCCTACCGCCTGTGAAAAATGATTACGGAACTGAATAAGAGACCTGGGCCCTGAATGGGCTGGAAGCCCCATTGTTAAAAAAATCATTATTCATTAATCCTTCGAAAAGTGCCGGCATAGCTCAGAGAATATAGTAACTAGACTACAAGTTTCATTGCCATGGTAGCGTAGTTTTGTACTATGCTTCAAGCCAGAAGGTCGCGGATTTAATTCCCGATGAGGTCATTGCATTTTTCAATTGACATAATCCTTCCAGCTGTATTATGGCCCTGGGTTCACTCAGCCTATATCAAAAATGAGTACCAGGAATCTTCCTGTGACTCAAGGGCGGCAGGCGCATACGACTGGCAACCTCGTCACCATCTGTAAGCCGATTGTCTAGAAAATGTGAGAGCCTCGAAGTCTCACAACCCTATTGGTCTCCACGGCCTGTTGCAGAGAATGCTTCATTTTCTTTTTTGTTTTCTTTCTTTCCGTTTCTCCACTTCGGCCTTCACTTAACTCTCTTCTTAAATTCCTTCTTGTCGTCCTATATAGTTTATCTCCTTTTGCGACCAATATACTTATCCACTTCCATATTCTGACTCTGAAATTTTGTGAGCAATAAGCCATCAATGCAGTGAACGAAAACCAGCGTAACACCCGTTGAGAATTACAAGAGAATTCTCATTTGTTCTATAAGCTTTCGTATCATAAACTCCCCTTGCTTTCTTCTATATTCCTTTCCAGTCCTAGATATTATCAAATGATATCTCGAGGCCAAAGTTTAGGACCATCTCCCACGAATAACGCGTAAAGATAATCAGTCGTTAACCATCTGCTTTGCATATTGCACTACACGTATCCAAATCAAAATTACCACTTCTCACAGAATAGACACGATACAATGAAAGAGAAGACTACTCCCTCACTGTCTAATATCTTGGATCTTTCAGACGTCACTTTTCAATAACCGAATCTGTCTCCGTTGTCTTTTGTAAGGGAGGAGTATTTCCTACTCAGGCCAACTAGAAGAAACTAATCTCGAATACATTTTCCAATATATTTTGTTTAGAAGGACTCGAGTGAAGTGCACATTGCCTAAAACAATATTCCTGTTTATTGTAACACGACAGTCCAACCCCTTCCACCTGCACTTGTATAACAATTTACTCTGTACGTTGTCACCGTAGTGTGCAAACAAGACATGTTTATAAAACTAGCAATATGTGTGCTTATGACCACCATGTGGCGCCTCCATCGGTATTCACTCGAACCTGCTGCAACTGTTTTGGAGAGAACATTGCATTACGTTTTACATATAATAAGGAATATTCAGTAGGGGAACGTTTTAATAAGTAAGAGCTTTACTGTTTTATATTTGTTCGTTGTCCCATATTCTTAAAAGTAGAGAACACTTATAGTCTTTCAACAAGACTACACCACGTAAGTGTTGTCTATATTTGAGAATACCAGTCGACATATGAAGTCTAAAAACCCAGTAATTCTGAGTGTTATACAACATTGTCAGAACCTCCTACAATCTTTAGAGTTTGAAATATTTTCTATTTCTGATTTGTTTTAGCACCTGAAGGAGGCGTGGCTGACGTATTCATTCCACTGTTGCGCCTTCAAGTTTCCTGCACGCCATGATCCTGCAAGGCATGCGTTGCACCAGGTAGCAACAGTACGCTAATAACACTAAAGCTGTTGGCATGTCAGTGTGAATCATTAAAACAAGCTTTATCAAATACACCTAACCCCGATAGTTTGACAAGTTTTAACAAGAGAGATATGCAGAAACCTAACCTTTCATAATCATCATATTCAGCTGTTCTCTAGATGAAGTATCTCCGGCTAAGCTTGATTTCAAAAGACAGACTTTTTTATTGCTAGTGGGGTGGGACTAAGTCCCTCGTACTGCGGCCACTTCTGGCCTATTGTACCAGCCCCAGATGATAGGCGAGGGTGATTGTGGAGAAATTGGTGGAATGATGATTGGCAGGGGAAACCAAAGTACTCGGAGAAAACCTGCCCCAGCACCACTTCGTCCACCACAAATCCCACTTGACCAGACCCGGGATCAGACTCGGGCTACCGCGGTTGGAAGCCAGCGACTAACCACTTGAGCTATGGCGCGGCCAAAAAAAAAAAAAAAAAAAAAAAAAAAAAAAAAAATAANAAAAGAAAAGACAGACTTAGTCGAATATATCTAACATCTCTGTTTCTTCAGCTGGTAACAAAGTCTCACAGTAGTCATTATCAAACCCACGACCAACCAAGAGAATACATTTCCTGGAGTCGCAACGTGAGCAGTTATAACAGTCAGTGGTCGCGTGATATGACCTTCACGCACAAAATAAACACTGACAGATAAACATATTATGTTTTTCACTAATAGCCATTGTTTCAAAACTAGCACAGTATACTGCAGTTTCTCCACATTGTGTTACCTTCTCATCAGCACATTACAGTAAACCCAAACCTTTTCCAACTCACTGTTCATCCGCGATCCTGCATAGCGAAGCTACTGACAGCCTCGTAAAATGATTAATACATAACGTCGAATGAGGAGTAATTATGAATGATGTAAGATTTGAGGCTTTCACGGCGGTGACTATGAAGAAAGCAGTCTTCTGGGATTTGGCACCGTGTATATGTGGTGTTAACCGACGTTTCGGAGGAACGTATCGCCCCCATCTTCAGGGTAGAAGAAAAAGTCTAAGAAATCTGCAAGCGACAACACCGTGAGAAACGGTGNCTGCTTTCTTAAATTATGAATGATGTCTTGCTGAGAAAGGGACCTTAGTCTAGTTTGCAATACTGTAAGAGCATAGTCTTGGGATGGTTGAGGAAAACCACGAATCCTCAGTGAGGGCAGTCAGCCTGTGGGTCGGTCCAGATAACTCTGCACTCGAATTTGACCACCCAAATAACGTTTTCAGAACATGTGCAGTAGTTTTAGTTAGTTATTGTGTGACCTAGTGTGAAAGTGTGGCCTTGTGATGGTCAGGTGATGTGAGTGTGTGTGTATGTGTGAGAGAGAAAAAATATATATGAGGTTGTGCATGGCTCTGTGTGTAAAATTAATTAGTGGAGCCTCGCTTAACGAGCACCTCTCATAACGAGTAATTCGCATAACGAGCAAACAAATTGTAAAAAAAGAATGACTCACTTAACGAGCGACGTTTCGCATAACGAGTGACGAGAGGGGAAGTCCCGGATTGTGCGCTTGCTACATCAGTCTGTGTTTAGCACTCGTTCTGCTAGCATCTTAGTGTCGCTTGTGATCACATATTTTTCCAAACTTGTGTTCAGACATATTATTTGTGATTTTTTTTGTGCAAAGTTTAACCCTTGCAAAAATGTCCCCGAAGAAAAAGCCGCAAAAAGACAGCCGTAAGAGAATAAAAATAACAGTAGAAATGAAACGTAAAATCATTGAAAAACGAGAATGAGGTGTGAGCGTGGCTGATCTAGCACGCACATACAGTCGGTCTACTTCAACGATTTGCATGATTTGGAGTTGCATTGTTTTTCACAGCAAGAAGTTGTGGAGGAGAGTTTGTCAGAGGAGGAGGAGGAGGAGGTAACAGCAAAGCAACAATCTTCTGGCGCAATAAGAGAAATGCTGAAAGCATGGGAAACTGTTGCATTGTACAGGGGTTGAACAAAAATATGGAAAAACCTCGTGAAATGCATGCCTGAATTGAAGTGTTTATTTTAGCGACGTTTGTAGGTCACGCTGTCGTATCTGCCCAACACCACTACCTGTACAACCTCCGCAATACGTTGCAAGCTTCATTTGTTGTCGAGACAGTGTTCTGTGCAATTTTTTATGCATCACGTCAGAGCGAACAGAATTCGAACGCGAGCAAATTGTTGGGGCCCATATGATGGGTGCTTCCGTAACCAAGGTAGCCGAGGTTTTTGGTGTTTCGCGAGGCATATATCCAAGATTATGAGCTCATACAAGAGGACTGAAAAAAACCGCATCCGATAAACACCAGCGTGGACGGAAATGTGTGTTGAGTGATCGAGACAGACGAACATTGCGTAGGATTGTGACGAAAAATAAGAAGACTACATCTGCAGAAGTGACTGCTGAACTGAATGTCACGCTCACAAACCCTGTCAGCACCAAAACAGTACGAAGGGAACTCCACAAGCAGGGTATTTCTGGACGAGCTGCAATTCCAAAGCCACTCATCAGTGATCAAAATGCCACTAAGAGGACAGTGTGGTGCCGAAGTCATAAAACCTGGACTATGGAGCAATGGAAGACGGTCATTTGGTCGGATGAGTCCACCTTCACACTGTTTCCGACTTCTGGCCGAGTTTACGTCTGGAGAACGCCATCCCAAGCTTATGATCCAGATTGTTTGCTGCCAAGAGTGAAACATGGCGGCGGTTCGTTCATGGTATGGGCAGCCACATCGTGGTATTCTGTCGGACCCATCATTACCCTGCAAGGTCACGTCACTGCCAACGACTATGTGACCATTTTGGGCGACCAGGTCCATCCCATGGTGCAAACTTTGTTCCCTAATGGTGATGCCATTTACCAAGCCAACAATGCCTGTGTTCACATAGCTCACATCGTCCAGGACTGGTTTTCTGAGAACGAAGACGAAGACGAAGCGCTATCCACCTACATCATCGATAACAGAACTTACCATGTTTTTCAGGAAGAATGGTACAAGATTCCCTTGCAAATCATACAGGACCTCTGTTTATCCACTCCAGGGGGACTGCAAGCAGTTCTGCAAGCCAGAGGTTGTCCTACTCCATATTAGTCACGGTAATGTGCTTTTTATTGGGTGTTTCCATATTTTTGTCCATCCCCTGTACATTGAGAAGCATCACCCTAATAAGGCAGTGGCTATGCGCGCTACAAATTTTTTTAATGATAATGCTGTGTCGCATTTTCACCAAATTTTGAAGCGTCAGCAAACGCAAATGTCTCTAGACAGCTTTCTAGTAAAAAAGAATTAGATGTGTATCATAAATAATAAACTAATTATTTCGATTCCCCCCCCCCTGCAAATTGAATTCGCATTCCAGGTTGGTTCATTCCACACAGAAGAAAAGATGAAGATGATTCACGTTCCTTAACAATGTATATATAATTTTCTTTGAATAAACGTTATACATAAAATTTTTTTAGTATTTTTTTTTTCGGCGTAGAACGCATTATCGTATTTTACATTAATTTATATGGGAAAATTTGTTTCACATTACGAGGAAGATTCTGGAACGAATTATGCTCGTTAAGCGAGGTTCCACTGTACATTTGGACGGGGAAAATTCTTACGATCATGAACTCGCTTACAGCAAATTCTTCTTGCACTAAAGTGATGGAAGTCAACAGAATTTCTGTTTGGAGCTATTGAACACAGAAAACAATGTATATGTTCCTTTCCCATCACCGGAATGAACAAGAGACATTTAATGTGAAGATTTAGCCTTTTCAAATGCGCCCAAAATATCTGACAGAGCAGTAACGTAAAAAAATTACATTTGTGGAGAGCAGACTGAATCCAGGGGTAAAATGTGCAGACTGTAATTGTCCTTGTTTTTTGCATATGAGCACGAGACTTGGCCTCTGACTTTAAGGGAAAAGCATAGGTAAATGCAAAGCTCTCCCTGTAACAGACCATGGAGGCCCATAGGGTTGTGAGACGTCGAGGCTCCCACATTTTCTAGACATTCGGCTCACAGATAGTGAGTTTATCAGCCTTAGGCACCGGCCGCCCTTTACCCCCAGGAAGATTCCTAGTACTCATTTCTGTTAGAGGCTGAGTCGACCACAGGTTCATAGTGCGACTGGAAGGATTGGATCAGTTGAAAAATCCAATTACCTCATCGGGGATCGAACCCGCGGCTTTCCGGCTTGTAGCATAGAGCCTCAAACCAAGTACGCTGCTCCGTGAAGGGAAGAGAATAGACTGCTGGTATATAAGAGAATTATGCTGAGAGAAGTATTTTGAACTTAAAAAGCTGGACACAACTTGCAAATTCAGGAACTTCGTAAATTTTACTTATCATCAAATGTAATTGGGGTAATGATATCAAAATGATAATAATGATGCACCATACAGCACGCATGCGAAATAAATTAAATGCATGAGAAGTTTTGATAGGAAAACCTGAAAGAAAAAGGCTACTTGGTATATGTACACATAGACTACATAATATTAAAATGAATTTAAAAAAAACGGAGGTATGCGGACAGGTCGCATCTCGCTCAGGATGGGGATCAGCCACTCGCAAATCACTTACTAACACCGCAGTGAATTTCGCATTACGTGGAAGGGGGGAGAAATTTCTTGACTAGTAAAGTATGTGCGAGTTGTAGCTTGTCAGTCAGTCAGTCAGTCAGTCAGTGAGAAGAACTCTCAGTATCCGGTTTGGCAGTATCTGGCGGTTCATACGTGCTTAACCTCATAAGGAACGTATCTGTAAGTCTGCATTGCCAACTGTAAGATGCAGAAAGAAAATTAAGGAATATAGTTTCATGCTTATGAACTCTAACATTTAGTTTCTAAATATTTCCCATAAATGTATTAGTACGCTGTAGGATGCGAGATAGAAGTCTGTGTGGATATTAGACTTACATTGCACTGTTAAGTCTGTCTGCTTCACGAACCACATTACGTTATACTGTACATTATGTAGACAACCTTACGGGGGAAAAAATCCCGTGTTAATATGTTTGAATTTCCCCACCGGTGTATCAATACCGAAAGTATGTTGAAACAGAAAGGTAGTCAAGTGTCTGACGGTGACGTAACGATATACGTCACTAACTGAAGATGACGCAACAACATTCCTGTAGCAGATGGAGTGTAGTAGATTTTTGTTAATACCTGTTTTCAAAAAAAAAAAAAACTCCGTAGTTCTAGTCCGCAAGCGAACTATACCGACCGAGCGACCGCCGCTTGTCGGCGAAGTTAGTGCCAACTTTAGCGGATAAAAGGTGTCACCTGGTCAGCGTAACGAATCCCCACGGCAGTTAATTTCGGTTTTCTATACCGGAGCCGCTATTTCCTTGAAATAGCTCCTCAATTACCCTCACGAGGCTGAGTGGACCCCGTTCCACACCCACTATTTCTCAGAAAGAAATCTGGTAGCGCTGGGAATCGAACCCGGACCTCTAGATCTGTAGCCATTAACTCTGACCACTAGACCACAGAGGCGGTCTACCTGTTTTCAAATATCTTATAATTTAAGACGACACCAAAATGTTTTTATTCTTTAATTCTCTATTTTATTATAATTATTTTGTTTATTCTTGGTTTATTTGCCTATGCTTTTATTAACTCAGACTATACAACTTCGAATAGTTAAATAATTATTTAATAATGCATCGGCATGACTTGGGAAGGGAGCTGACGTTTGGCAAATTGAGGCCATTTCCCAGAATTTGTCTGGAGGGACTGAAAACCCCATGCAACCCCCCCCCCNCCCCCCCCCCCACTTAGGACAGCTCATGTTCCGAACGAGAATCGCAACGGGCACAAATGAGTCTAGAGCATCACCGCTATGCTAACCTGCTCGGTACTGTCTTACGCTGTCTAGTGGTTCTCGTAATTGCCTAGGATTCAACCGTCAGTAATATCAGAAGCACAGAAAGATATGTCAGTGTAGAAATAACAAATGATATGACAATTGCAAAATATTCATCTTCCGAAACGTCCTTTAAACCAAATACACCTCAGACACTGAATTGTAAGTAAGTAAAGTAAAGCTAACCCTGTAACAGGCCATGAAGGCCCATAGGGTTGTGAGACGTTGAGGGTCCCACATTATCTAGACAATCGGCTCAAAGATGGCGGCAAGGTTGTCAGCCTTAATTCCTGGTACTCATTTCTGTTAGAGGCTGAGTGAACCCCAGGGCCATAGTGCAGCCGGAAGGATTAGGTCAATTGAAAAAAATCCAGTGACCTCGGTATTTGAACCCGCGACCTTCCGACCTTCCTACGCTACCGCGTGCCCATACACTGAATTGTATAGAGCATTTATAGGGATTGCGATAACGTAGCTATCCGTTTCGTCCGTGTTTGTCCGCCATACTGATTCTTTAACTAATTGAATTGATTCTCAAGAAAACGAAGAGTTAAACTTGTGCCGCATAACGCATGTAGTCCGTTGTAAGTCGACGGACGCTTCGAAGGAACATGGAGCTGTACGGTGTTATATCCCAAAGATAGAATACTTCATAACCACTGCTCTGAGAACATCATATCCTCTCATTAAATTGGTATGAACATCATGCCACTGTAGTCGGCTCTACCCTTAAGTTTCTAACGTCAATAATAGGGGCACGCGATAGCGTAGCTGATTGAAGCACTATGCTACAAGCCGGAAGGTCGCGGGTGAGACTCCGGATGAGGTTATTGGGCATTTCAATTGAGCCAATCTTTGCAGCCGCACTACGGCCCTGGGATCGACTCAGCCTCTAACAGAAATGAGTACCAGAAATCCTCTTGGGGGGTAAAGGGCGACCGACGCGTAAGACTGATAACCACACCGCCATCTGTGAGCCGATTATCTAGAAAATATGACGTCCTCGATGTCTCACAACCTTATGGGGCTCCACGGTCTGCTACAGGGATAGCTTTTACCGTCAATTTTATCAACATGGTCATCATGCGAACTCTGAAATGTTAATAATACTGACGCCATTTAAGATATCTGAAATTTTGTGTTGTAATGTTGTAATGAGCGGTCTAAGGCATGTCCTGTCTTCGCTCGCTTGAAAAACCGGGATCGTGGGTTCGAATCCCACTCAGAACATGGATGTTTAGTTTGGGTCTGTGCGTTTTTCTGTGTTTGTGTACAGGTAGAGGCCTTGCGAAGAGTTGATCACCCACCCAAGGAGTCCTACCGAATGTGTAAGATCTAGAAAAACCGAAGTGAACGGAGAAGTTCATGAAGGTAGGCCTAGACCCACTGGGGCTGTAGTGCGAAGGAAAAAAAAGAATTTTCAGTAAATGTTCAGAATTTAGTAATATGTTTTGCTTTACGAAACTTTTATCAAACCAGAACAATAATTAGAAAGGGTGCGAAATTCTGAGGTTATTTATCTCTAAATTTTATAGTTTTTCTTGCTTGGTTCCCCCTGTCGATTGACTGTCTTACAAGCAAAACATTTTTAATATTTTCTCAGAACTTCGTGATTTATTTGAGAACTGCCGTGAGATTCATGCTACTGCCTTTGCAGGCATATCTCGCCAAGATGCGTGAGAACTGCCCCAAAGAGCACGACGACACAGGGCAGCGAAAGAAGCGGTCCACAACACACACCATGTGGATGGGGTCCTTTTCCGACTTTATCTCGTCGCCAGCCGACTATATTCCCACCCTCTCGTACAACGATCTCTGGGACCCCACCTACGAGGACGGCCGCAGTTTCGGGCCGATATCCGCAGAGAGCTACCAGCCACTGATGAACAGCGAGCTGCGTTCTGATCAGGCAGTCCCTGAGGGTCAGCAATGGCATAGCAGCGCGGACCCAATCAAGCTGGGAGCAGGTAGTGACGGCCCTGCAGTAGACCATGGTACATTCCATCAAACCACCGCCGAGGTCACGACCAAATTCCAAGCGATGTGTGGGAACCTCTCCACAAGGTAATTTGTATGGTAATCAGCTTCATATATCGCCTGGCTTTGTCACAACTTGTATTAGTGTTCCTCCACGTCAGGGACACCCACAATGTATAGACTTACATAAAGGAATACCTATAATTTATATTTATATTGATATAAACGTATACAGATTTCAGTAAAAGGTAAAAAGGTAAATTTGTCCCTATGCTTAACTAATTAAGCAATTCGCTATGAAGACGTATGGGGGAGTGGATGTATAGAGCCATGTTTTCTTGACCTTGACACTAGCTTGAGGTGTGTGGTCAGTTTCACGCCCCGGCCGCTTAACCCCCAATAGATGTTGGATAGGAGGCTGGGTGGACCCCAGAGCCGAGCTGGACACGTGGAGTAGGGAAAATTCATACAGATTTCAGTAGTTTTATAGAGCAATGAAGGGCGGAGTATATGAGAAACGCCAAAAGTTAAAATTTCTGTGTTTCTGTAAGGTTACGGATAGTTCAACCGTTCTGACTCAGATGAGTCTCCTCTGAGACTCACAACAATGCTGTTAAGACACTCCATTTCTTTTGCATAGAATTTCTGTATACCACAATAAGAGTGTGTGTCCATGCGGCATCTTAGTGAGTCACGTTAAACTCGACTCGAATTTATTAGGCCGATGACAGGTTAGCCGAATTCATTGTGACTCCACAGCTTCATCAGACTCAAGCGGTTTGAGATAATTATGCAGAGATCCTATAAAAATTATTCACAGCAATTTTCTGAGCCAGAGGTGACTCATCTGGATTGCAGGCTGTTCGAATATGTGTAATGTATGAGGCAAGTTTCTATGTGGTTCGGAATACTGGGTGGGAAGAAGGGAATATTAAAGTCTAATGACTGACATGGCAGAGATGCGTTTCCCCAGAGCGGTCGCAGAATAATGCAGCTTCATAAAAACTAGAATGATGACAGTGAAGAGTTAAAAAAGAAGGTAAAATTATCCCTGTAACAGGCCGTGGAGTCCCGTTGGATTGTGAGACGTCGAGGTTACCACATTATCTACACAACCGGCTCACAGATGGCGGTGAAATTGTCAGCCTTGCGCTCCGGCCGCCCTTCACCCTCAGGAAGATACCTGGTACTCATGCCTGTCAGAGGCTGAGTCGACTCCAGGACCATAGTGCGGCTAGAATTGAAAAATCTTATGACCTCATCGGGAATCGAATCCATCTCCTTCTGGCTTGTAGTATAGTGCCTCAACCGACTAGGCTACAGAAGGAGTAGAACAAAGAACAACAAGTCGGCTTGTCAGAACAATAATGCAACTATATTAACGAAAAGATTATCTGGGATTTTCGGAAAGAATATCTGAAACAGAATCCCAAAGCTGCGCATGTCTCTACACAGTTATATGAAGAAGAGAGAGAGAGAAAATGTGCCGTATATGGAGTGCCTTCCTGAAATGGAGTACTTCTGTAGTGGGGAAACAAATTGCTACAACAGCGAAATGCACGGACAGGCAGACGCTTGGGTGAAGTGGACCTGAAGTCCAGTACCGGACCGCCAACTCAGATTCCATCTTTGTTGCTGGTTGTCGACGGAGTCAATTTCCACGAAAAAAGAAACTGCCTGTATGCGGTGGTACTGTACAGAATTTTCAGGTGCAAAAATGGCCTGTTTATATGTTAATTTGCCATAGAGTGACCAGGAACATCAACACGATATGTCCCTCAATTTAAAATATAGCGTTGCCTTTCCCAGGGGAGAACACTCTCTTGTTCATAGCAGGATCCGTATTACGTGCTGTGTTGGTTCAGGCGTGAAAGTATGTATCCGACATAAATATTTGTGAACAAATACCTGAATTCTCGGGGCACACGGTTGCGTAGTTGGTTGAAGCACTATGCTATAAGTCGGAAAGCTGCGGGTTCTATTCGCAATGAGGTATTGGATTTTTCAGTTGACCTAATCTTTTGAGCCCGCACTATGGCCCTGGAGTCGACTCAGCCTCTAACAGAAATGAGTACCAGGGGTAAACAGTGGTCGGCGTGCAAGACTGACCTCACCGCCATCTGTGAGTCGATTGATTACAAAATGTGGGAACCTCGACGTCTCACAACCACATGGAGCTCCATAGCGTTATACAGGGATAGCTTTACCTTTTATTTGGAAAGAAAAGATACAGAGGCCAGAAGATATTTCTAAAGTTTTTTTAATTCACTTGTAGCACTTTTACAACACACCTTTATTTACTTTTCAACATATTCACCATGGATCGCAATGCGCTTAAGGAGCCTGGGAACGAGTTTTTTTTTTTTTATCACAGCTTCGTAGAAATCTCTCGCCTGCTCTCTTAGTCATGTCATCACTGCTTCTTGAACCTCATCATCTTCCGAAAATGTCTCTCCAGCCAGACTTTCCTTCAATTTAGAAAATAGGTGATAGTCTCTTGGTGCAAGGTCTGGGCTGCGTGGTGAATTGACCAGTACTTCCCACTTGAAGGACTGCAACAACTCCTGTGTGGCATGAGCAGTGTGCAGACAGATGTTGTCGTGCAGTAAGCTGATTCCTCGCGTCAGCATTCTTCTCTGCTTGTTTTGAATAGCCCAACACAGTTTAATCAGCATCTCACCATAAGCAGTAGCATTGATGGTGTCTCCTCGAGGCAAAAAAATTGACGAGAAATGGTCCCTTTCTGTCCCAGTAGTTGGTTGCCATGATTTTTCGGTTTGATGGTGAGGTTTTGAATTTTTTCGCTGTCGGTGAGTGTGTGTGGCGCCACTTCATTGATTGTCCCTTACTCTCAGGTATATGATGAGATACCCAACTTTAATCTCCCATCACAATACAGCCCAGAAATTCGTCACCTTGATCCTCGTAACGCTCGAGGGACCATCTCGCAACATTTTCGGCACCACCTCACGCATGAAGAAAACGAATTATGCACGAGCCTCACATTTGGCGGGATTTTGAATCAACACGGCCATTTTAAACAAAGGCTGCGAGCACGACGTTGCCGTGGATGCGGCCGGTGAACTTTGCCATGTCATATGGTCCCTATCTCACATGGCAGCACAGCCATTTCTGAAGAAAAGAACCCTTGCATTTTTACTGGACTTGTATCTTTACTTTCAGAATATTCCTGTATATCTGAGCTCCCTTTCACATCAAAGATAACAACTATCTAAACATTTCATAACATACACAACGTTTTTAAAATAGTTTTATAAAGAAAGTATTACTTTTTCTGCAATATGCAAATTGTATTTCATGTGTACCAGTGAAGGTCGTCAAAGGAAGCGAAAGAACAATTTCAGTTCTTACAGCCGGAACTCAGCAAAAGCCTATGGCGGGATATTGGCAATGTTAATGACGAATGCGATGGAACCAAATAAAGGTCAATTAAAGATCACGCCATGAAGACGTATTCATTCAGTCATCAATGGCTCTACAGCCCTTTGTTGGGCCCTGGCCTCTTCTTCAGTTTCGTGAATTTTTTTTTGTACAGACGGTAGGACTCCTTGGATGAGTGATCAGCCCATAGCAAGGCAGTTACCTACGCACAGAACAACAAAAGCACAGAATAAACTCACACGCAGACATCCATGCTCTGAGTTGGTTTCGAAAACATAACCCCAGCACTCGAACGAGCGAAGAAAATTTATGCGTTAGACCTCGCGGCTACTGTTATCGGCCGTGAAGACGTATAGTGGAGTGGAAATATAGCTCCACCATTCTTAACGTCGTCAGTAGAAGGAAGTGAGTTGTCACCTTCAGGATCAAGTCATTTTAGTCGTGAGAATAGTGACCCCGGTTCCCATGGTTTAGGATTCTGGGTGGGCCTCAGAGCCAGTCCGGGCACTTTGGATATAGGACTAAAATCTCTTGCCTCTGAAGGGAATCGAGCTTCGATTCCTCGGTATTCCAGCCCGTAGCTTAATCTATATATAATAGGCAACTGTGACTTGAAAATAACAAGACTTTTTATTTTCAGTGTATTTTGTTCTCTTTTGTGGCTGAACCACGCGTAAGATATGCAAGGTTGCGTCATATAGCTTGTGAAGTGCCTTGGATAAATGTAGCTGGAGCTTCAGACATTCCTGTCTTAAGTGGCAGGCTTGTCGTTGTTGATAATGAAACATTAATTGCTTTGGCCTAGGCCTACTCGATGATACATCAATCTGTTATGAAATTCTGGGTGCCTTACCTTCTTTAAAACCCCCGCGGTTAGCGACACCAAAACCTCATTGGAAAGTGGGGTTACGGGAAACGCGGACGGGTTGCCTGTTCCTTCACGAAACGCAGAAACGACGCTGTCGGTAAAGAAGACTGCACGTGCACATCGTCGAATGATGGGAGGTGGAGACTGATGATTTGGAAAGGAAACAGGAGGAAGAAGTCGTGGCCCAACTTAAAGTATTATCCTAGAACTTTCCTAGAACAACCGAGGAAGACCATGAAAAATATCAATAATAATAATAATAATAATAATAATCAGTGTTCCGGCCAGGAGTAGAATATGGGACATAGAGATATTGGAGAAAAAATGGGAGTACAATGAGACAATACATCAGCTATTCATAGACTTCAAGAAAGCCTACGATTCAGTTAGAAGGGAAGTATTGTACAGTATTCTGATAGAGTTTGGGATACCCATGAAACTAGTTAGGCTGATTAAAATGTGTTTAAACGAAACGAATAGTGAAGACCGTATAGGTAAACATTTGTCTGATAAATTCCCTATCTAGAAAGTTCTAACACACGGAGATGCTTTATCGCCATTCTTTTTCAACTTTGCTTGAGAATATGCAATTAGGAAGGTCCAGGGAAACCAGGTGGGACTGAAATTAAACGGGACACATCAGCTGTTGGTCTATGCCGATGATGTGAATCTACTGGGTGATAATGTAGACACCATAAAGAAAAACACACAAACTTTAATTGACGCAAGTAAAGAGGTTGATCTAGAAATAAACACGGAGAAAACTAAGTATATTTTGCTGTCTCGTCACCAAAATGCAAGGCAAAATCATTACATAAATATAAGAAACATATGTTTTGAGAATGTTGCATGTGTTCAGATATTTGGGAAAGACGATAACAGATCGAAACCTGATTCAGGGGGAAATTAAGAAGAGATTGAACTCGGGTAATGCTTGCTACCATTCAGTGCAGAACATTCTGTCTTCTCGTCTGTTGTCCAAAAACATAAAAATTAGAATATACAAAACTATAATTTTGCCTCTGGTTCTGTATGGGTGTGAAACATGGCTTCGAGAAGGGTCTTCGGTCTTAACACTATTCGTATGTGAATAATTTTGCGGACGTTTCGGGGATTGAGAGACACTGAACTTAGTAATCACTTGGATTAGTCACCGCTTGGTAACACTAGTTGATTGTTTCTGGTCACTTCATGGCCTTATAAAGGCCATTTTAGGCCACTTCCTTGTTCACTGACCCTATTGGACCAGACCTCTGTTGGTGTGTTTAATCAAAATCTGTATATGCATGAATACTGATTTACTTTACACACTTCAACCTTGAAGATGGAGGCAGAATGTACTTCGGAAACATCGGCGTCACAGTCTATATACCGAAAAGCAGTATCAACATCAACAGGGAATCAGTCACTACGAAAAATGGCGGGCCTGCCAGGGTCAGTGCAAGATCTGCATCATTCTGACTGCAGACGCGTACATAACGCACCTTGTAAAGTTCCACGCGGTAGTACCGAAACAGGCAAGGGAGGGGCGCACACAGTCTCCGCTAAATGTCAAGGGATGTATAGCCATGTACCCGGAACGTCCCTGTGGCTGTGGTGTCTCATTAACACCTCTCATTAATGACGGAGTGCTTCCGGCGCATGGTTGCAGGTTAGCAATATCCTACCTGAGTTCATTTAACACAGTGGCGGCTCGTAAATCCCTGCAGAGCTCAGCAAAATGCCTGCTTCATGTAACAGTCTGCACCGAGCGGTCAGCAGTTCTACTTCGTGTTCGTAGAGGCTCCGTGTTAAAAATCCATTCCGGCAGACCAGCTGTCCTGAATGAGGTACTTCCATTATTTTCTCTGGATTCTGCAGCCAGATGTAAAGACGGTATCTCAGATAAGGCCAATACAGGCCTCTCTCCATATTCTTTCCGCTTCATAAATTAGTAATCGTCCTAAAATTCGTCGTTATACAGTATAATATCTTGAAGCGCCGTTAAGTAAGTCACAAATTAATGAATAGACATTACTTAATAGAAATAGCCACTCTTTCGAACACGTACTTTAATTTTGCTTTTGTTTTTGTTTCATTTCTCTCTTTAGTTCTTTAAAAAGAACCCATGTACCGTATTTACGCATGTATAGGCCGCACATTTTTTGCCAAAAATTCAAGAGGAAAACTGGGGTGCGGCTTATATTCGAAATATTCGAAATCACACTTCATTTAAAAAAAAAATACGTTGCCAAATTTCGGAATAATTTCTACTCCTGAAATAATATTCCAAGAAAATTATTTTTTCTATAATTTCTGTCTGAAAATTGTGCTGCGGCCTATACATGCGTAAATACGGTATATAGGCCTACAACACATCAAGTCTAAAAGTACGTGTTTGTGCAACGAAATGACATTTCTGGTGTTCTGATTAGCGGAGTATAGGTGATCTTGCTGTGTACGCTTCCATTATTCACGCTCTTGCATATTCTCGGTGTCATTCAGCATTTGGAGGAGTATCTCTGTCCTGCCCGTGGTCACGAAAGAATAAGCCGCTCATGTCCGGTGAACTGCGCGCGCAGATCCCTGATTTCCCCCCACCCCCCACCAAAATTTTTAATCCTTAGTAACGTTCTCCATTTTACGCGTGTTCCTTATACTCGCCGATTAACACGAACACAAAACCCGTATACGAGGACAGTCGTCTGCACGCCGTATTCCGTATTCTGCGTTCTGGGCTGCATCATATCTGAAGCGCTTCTTTACTCAAGGGAATAATGAAAACCCGCACAGAAGTTTCAGAAGCACGCGCATGGATATGTAACATAGACCTCATTATGGGTTAATTTATGTGATTTTATTACGAGAACGCAAAAAGAAATACTGTAATTAGTGACAGTATTCGATACAACATTTTCCTGTGCATCCAGAAGACATAATGGACATATGAAGAGACTGAATTCAACACCAGTGAAGAATATTTTCAAGCTTCCCTACGCCCCAGATGAAGCGGAGGAAAAGCTCCGCGCTTTCTTAACTTCGACACGAGGGCGTGCCATAGCTCAGGACGTTATTCGTCGGCTTCCCACTGCGGCGGCCTGGGTTTTATCCAAGTTCAGGTCATATGGGATTTTGTGGTGGACAAAGTGACACCGGAGCAGGTTTTATCCGAGTACTTCGGTTTCCCCCGCCAATTCTCATTCCACCGACTGCTCCATAATCATCTACCGTCCGGGGCTGATACAGTAGACCCAAAGGTGGCCGGCGTACCAAGAGAATTCAGTCTCATCCTATCCTAAAAATGTAAAAAGATATCCCGCCGCACTAGCTTGAGGAAAATTATCACCTTCAAGACGTGAATATCAGTCACTGCTTTTTCCAGGAATCGAACGACTACCCTCCGGTTCGTGGTCATTTTCTATACTGACTGACCGCGGAAAGACGGAATTCGGCAGAGAGCAGACGTATTGTGTTTAACGTACAAATTGGGAGTCTGCCTGGAGCAACTGAGTAGAATCTTGAAGAATCTGAATCAAGGTAAACGGCGTCTGGACCGAGATCTCGCGCATACGAAGCAAGAATCTGAAAAAGGAAGCGGTGTATTCCCCGAAACGTCGGCCTGTCTCCGAACTACACTGCTTTGCAACCCAGAAGACTGGTTCTCTTGCGCCGACTTGTACATCCAGCAGAGATGTAATACCTTTCAAAAGGAATAGTATCTTATATGAAGTGACACCGTGTGGTCTGATAGAAATTTACCGACGTTTAGAAAAAAATGCTCTGTCCGTATCTTCAGGGCTTAAGAGTGTACCGAACAGACAAGCAGCAAAGTATTTGTTCCGTTTAATACTGGACCCTGAGAATGTTGACAGTACTTTCCTCCGAAACGTTGGTAAACATACCACCTTATGGGGAAGATAGTACCCTTCATAATTACCGCTCTGACAACTTACAATCTCTGTGGCACTCCTGCTTCATATGCCGCCTTGGAGGGTTCGATTCCCGGCCGTGAGACCTCGTAATTCAGTCATCAGCCCACGGAATCTTTGTAAACAATTCAGGTCACAAAGTGTCGTTAAATAAACTAAGAAGCAAACTCTACCGTCTTGCTTATCTAAATACATAAGCCCATCCAGCAAGATTGCTTGTATTTCCCTAATACAGAGTGTCCCAGGAGGAAAGGTCAGTATTCTGGGAGGTTATAGTATCGGTCATGCTAAGCATACAAGTGTATATGTACATATAACAACCTATTCCTAACGGTTTCCGAGATACAGCTATTTCACTGTGCAGTTTAAAAACTGTTCATAAGGAAGAGATATTACGTACCGTTTCTAATACCGGTATTTGTTGTTCAAGTGGCAAAGTTGGTACAGTTTACCTAGTATAATACATTTTCGAAAATTCCAGTCAACATCAGTGCACTTTGTAACTCGTGTAAGCACATGGCGTGTTGCTCGACTGTGCAGTGTACAGTTAAACAGCTCTACCTCGGAAAACGTTCGGAATAGGACACATGTACATATACAGTTTTTTGCCTAGAATGGCCGATAATATGACCTCCAAGAATATTGACCTTTGCGCCTGGAACACGCTGTATAGCGAGCGGAGCTGAAGAAACTTCCGACGTAGACCACATATACTTCAGTATACTGCGACCTTTCACACAGATTTTAAAACTTTTGCGCCGTCGTGCTATCTGTAGGAATAAAACATAACTACCCTGTATTTCCCAGGCAAAGTATGAAGTCCCAACTTGAAGACCAAAGATATGATAATGTGCTGCTTTGTCAGGGCTACCACACATATTATTAGATTAGCATGGGTAACCCGAAGAGTCTTAGAGAAAATTCTGCTGGAGTTTATCTTCGGTAATGAAACATTTCACAATATTTCTACTATCAAAATTTGTCTGTCAAGGCAACTTTTCAATGAGAATTCGCTTCGAGATCGAAAGAACACTACGAGATCAGCAATATAAAATTTTGAACGATTTTACTGAAATGTTATTCAAACGGTTTAACTTCGATTATGGCCCTTTAAGGGTCCCAACATGATGTAATATTAAGGGGGAGATATTTTATTGTAAGTAGATTGGATTTATTTTAAAAAAATCCAGAACATCCTTATGTTTGTTGAAGTTCAAACCCTTTGCGGTGATGAGTCTTTTTTAGTTCATGAATGACTAATACACTTTCGTTTCCCCATATGGCAATTGGATTTCTCAATTGATCTAATCCTTCCAGGGCCAGTATGACCTGGGGTTGACTCAGCCTCTAACAGAATTGACTACCAGGAATGTTCTTGGGGGTAAAGGGCGGCCGGCCGGTCGGCGCGTAAGGCTGACAACCTCACCGCCATCTGTTAGCCGATTGTCTTGAAAATGTGAGCGTCTCGACGTCACTCAAACCTATGAACATCCACAGCCTGATACAGGGATAGCTTTACTTAACCTCAACGCCATATGGGAGCCTCGACGTCTCACAGTCTGTTTCGGGGATAGTTTTAATTTTATGACTTATGGCAACAAGTGTATGTCTGAAGGCTTCAGATCTCTGTCCGACCTCTTCTTACAGTTCGATCCATGTGAAGTGCTGGCCAGAACCCGACGCCCTGAACCCCTGTGAGGATATCATGGGCTTCACGTGGTTGCGTGTCAGTGTATGGTTCGTTGTGGTCACGGCTGTGCTTGGCAACCTAGCCGTGCTTCTCGTGTTGCTTAGCAACGTGCTCGATCTCACAGTGCCCAAGTTCCTGATGTGTCACCTCGCCTTTGCTGATCTCTGCATGGGCGCCTACTTGCTGATCCTCGCCGTCATGGACGTCCACTCTAGCGGCGTCTATTTCAATTTCGCTTATGGCTGGCAGATCGGTAAGCGTGCTCACTCTTTTTTATCTGTTTCTATGCTACGCAACGAGGCTTTCAGTAGCAAGACAATAATGAGTCGGATGCTGAGATCAGTGATGAATTGGAAATGATTTGGAAGAAAACTTTCGAGGCCGAATCGAGGTACTGTGTATGGAGTAACTGAGGAGAACCCCCAAAATCTCGATCATGCTAGCCAGTGCCCCAGCCGAGATTTCAACCGAAATTACCAGATATAATTCTTGAGGTTCACTCTCGACCAACCTGTGCTGCTCCCCTTCGTCATATCCTCTGTATTCTTCTTCCGCTGTGTCACAGCAAATGAAGGCCTGTTTTTGTGTCCGTGCCTCTGTGTCTGTCACCCCACATGACGTGTTTTCATTGAGCCTTAAGAGAAACTGAGCATTAGATTAGGTTCTCACAGCGGATTACTCGTATGAAGAGCACTTTCTTTTGAGATGTGACGCCGTGTATTTCGGTGCATTGTCGAAGCGTCAACCCGAGCAAAGAACACCCAAGTAGAAAGCCGCAAGGTCATGATAACCTCAAGTTCCAGATTGTTTGAAATAGATTTTGAGCAAATTACTTGCTTTTGTCATTTCACTGGCGGTGACTTTGGAAGTAATATAGGTGTCAGTAATTATTTCTAAGTGTTTCACATATTGTGACATGGAGACCCATTGCTGGGCAACGTCCGCGAGATAAGCAAAAAATACAACAGCCGTTACTCAGCATGTTTTCACGGCATCAATTGGAAACAGCAACAAAAGAAATGTGTTTTCTGTGCAGTCCGTGCCGAGATGTAAGTAAGGCGGTTGGATAAAGAGAATACATTGTTGGAATCCGTCACCAAGCAATGACTGGTAAAGACACTGCAGACTGAGAAGACTTAGTACATGTAGTAGTGAATTACAATGTGTTAATTAGCGATAGCGCTGTAGTTACTTGTAGTTATGATCTGTAAGTGATTAATAAATCCAGTTACAAATTCAACTACCTTATATAGTCAGTCACATGACAATATATACAAGCTTTATAAGGGCGACATTTACCGCACTTGCTCAATTTCCTGTTGCCATAGCAACGAATTGTTAACCGTGAACAGATTGCATTAACATAAGTTATTTATTAGGTCATGTACAAGCGAAAAGGCATCCTTTTCATTGCATTGTGTCTATTCTGTGAGTATTGATAATATTTTGATGTAGACGTGTGAAATATACTTCAGAGAGTGGATGGTTTACGAGTAGATATTTGTGCATGATATTCGTGGGTGATGGCACTAAACATCAGCCTCGATATATCGTTCGATAACACATAGGACTGGAAAACTGGAAAGGAATACGGGAAAATGCTGGGGAAGTTAGCAGTACGCAAGCTTGTATAACAAGGATGAGATTTCCCGTTAAATTTCTTTTCTTCTTTTTATCTATGTCAAACTGCTGCCCTCTCTTGCCATTCCCTTCGAACTTGTATTCAGTTTCTAAATATTTTTTTCGCACTACCCCTTCCTTCAGTCTTCAACATCTTACTCCTGTCTAACCCAACATATATTAAATAAAACTGTACTATAGATTTCCATAGAAGGAAACGTAGATCTTCCAATTGGGCCATCTGAAAAAGTTTCCTTCTCAAAATTCTGAAGGCTTTCCATATTTCTTTGCATTCTTCCCCACACCTTCTTTCTTGTTTCAGCAGGCGCGGGCTGCCAAGTTACTGGTTTCCTCACAGTTTTTGCTAGTCAGCTGTCCATTTATACACTCTCTATACTAACTCTGGAGCGCTGGTTCGCCATCACTTACGCCATCTATCTAAACAAGCGACTGAAGCTGCGCGCAGCGGCACGGATAATGGCGGCAGGGTGGACGTACTCTGTGATAATGGCGGCACTTCCTCTCTTTGGTATCAGCAGTTATTCCACTACCAGGTAAATGTGGCAGTACTGGCATAGCGAAAGTGAAACACGTGTACGTTGCCCATCTCAAATACGGCCAACTTAAGCAGGTGTCCATCTTACTGTAAATGCCGTTAAAATATCCCGTATGCTTGTCTGTAATAAATATGCACCGATTACTTTATTCTGCTACTTATATTTGCCAGGAAGTGAAGTTTTCTTAAAAACTCTATAATCTTTATTTCTCTCCTTGTGACTGCTGGGCAAGCTAAGCGCAGAATATCAAATGACCGATAAGATGGTCGTAGCGATAATGTTCTGAGTTTGTATTTGGGAAGTTACTGGTTCCAATCTCGGTCAGGATGCGGGTTATAGAGGCGGAGGTGTTTCCTGGTTTTCCTCACTCTCTGCACGAAAATTTCAGCATGGTACCTCAATTAGGCCACAATCGGTTCCTTTCAAATCCTTTTCTATTCATCAGCTTCCATAAGATTCAACAGTATATGGCCTAAACAACAACAGAGCCGTAAAAAACATTACAAATTGTATGTAAAAGCGATTAAGTGAATGTGAAAGAGATATTTCTACTTAAGTATCGATTATCGATCAAAAGAAATAAAAAAACGCTATACGTTAAACCCAACAATAATATTCATTTATCGAACCGTTTTCTCTTAGTCTGTCAATCAAAAATGGAAAGAGAAAGGAAGTTTATCTTCTGTAAATTAATACTGTGGCATGTAGACGTGTTGCTAGGCAGTGACCGCGAAACAACAGAGGAACGGTGTTTTCTGTGCGGTCCGTGCAGAGATGTTATAAATAGGACAATTAGTTCAGTCAGTAAGTCAATTGAATGGAGTGGAGTCAGCTGGTCGGTGACTGAGCTAGAGGACCGCTGGGGCTCCGCCATTCTAAGCTGTTGCTGTGAGAAGATGGTAGCTGAATCCGGGGATGGTTCGAGAACTCAGAGGAAGGGAAATGTCCGCGCGTTGGAAGCCGCTATCGAGTAACGGCTAATGAAGACATGACTGTGGACACTTATGTGTGTGTAAATTGTAAATTGTAGTCGGGCGCTGTATCAAATAGTCCAATATATCCGATTACCAATCCAAGACCCTCTATAGTCAGTCACGTGACAATACAAATTTGCTGGTTCCATAAAATTCTGGCCGGTTATAGAAGGTGGCCAACATGCCCGGTTTCGCTGCAGTGTAAAAACATTTGCGAGTTCCTGGGTTATAAAATTATCGGACAGCCAATTTAAAAACAAAATTTTCATCGGCTCTGTACTCGGTAAAAATAGGTTTCTGGGTTAAGAAGACTGCAGCTTCTCCGGAAGTTTTAGGCGTTTTAAACAGTCCCTGACATTTAGTATGTACATATATGCATGCATGAATAAAATAAATTTAAAATTTGGAACTCTATGTTTCCCGCCACATTAGCACAGCCAACTATAGAAGTTTATCTGTAAAAATAAAACCCAAAGCCTAATCTTAGCAGGTATTTAAATTTCAATTCAGTAATATATAGTACAGTTCATGAAAATTTTCCTGATAATGACCCAGCTGGATCGAAACATGTGTGCAAATGTACATAACAGAACGAATAATAATACAGTAACGTTGGTCAGTTGTTACTAATTTGTTGTGTAGACCCTTTTTTATTAATACTACACACATATAAAATTGTGTTCTTTCATTCAATATGGCTGTTCTTTATTCAGAATATCTTTGTATTTATTTTACTGAAACATGTTTTCCTTTACATTATGATTAACTTACGATGACGATGGTAAGGTACTCCTCAGAGAAACGTCTCCTTCCATCTGTGGCTAAACTTTATGAAGTTGCCATGACGCCTGCTTGTCCTTTAAAGGGACAGTAGCGGAGATGGGCTCTGCACAGCCATTATCCTATTAAAACTTGGCCTATCAGTTTTGACTGAGTTGTTATTGTGTTGGCAGCATATGCCTCCCCATGGAGACGAAGGATCTGAAGGATGTAGCGTACCTGATCTCCCTGCTCGTGATCAACGGGCTGGCATTTGTTGTGATCTGCATCTGCTACGCGCAGATCTACTTCTCGCTGGGGCGCGACACCCGACGGTGTGGCAGCCCTGGGCGCTCCGGTGCCCCTACCTCTGGGGAGATGACTGTCGCCAAAAAGATGGCGCTACTCGTCTTCACAGACTTCGCCTGCTGGGCACCTATCGCGTTCTTTGGGCTCACGGCCGTCGCGGGCTACCCTCTCATTGACGTCACTCGCTCCAAGATTCTCCTTGTTTTCTTCTACCCTCTCAACTCCTGTGCGAATCCATACCTCTATGCGATACTCACGACACAGTACAGGAAGGACCTCTTCGTCCTTTTAGCAAGGTAACTATATCCTTCTAACCTAGCAATTCTCAAATGTTGCAGCCACAGTCTCGCTGCAATTTAAAAATTCTTGACCCTGATTTTGGACGAAAGAGTAAACCTCAGCTCGAAGGGAAGAATGTAGCACTGTTGTCATATCCGCATTTTAATTCCTAATGACAGAACATTCAGTAGAAGTCTTGCAGCGGTCGCAATAAATACCAGTATATCTGTTGGGTGAAAGCAGTTCTTAGATTATTCACCCGCCAAGAAAGTAGTTAGGTAACACCCACGCCTGGTAAACACATGAATACCGTCCAATGCTGTTTCGAGGCAGACAACTCTGTGCACTCTAATGAAACTAATAAAATCGCCACAGGTCTGTAGTTATGTTTATGAATATAACAAAAAGCCTCAAGAATTTCCTTAGTCAAGAAGTCATATGTAATTCCGACGGGATGAGTCCAACTTTATAAGCGCTGTGGTCCTCGAAACAGCATTGTTATTACTGTGATTAGAGAGCATGTTACCAAAATCTCTTGCTTTACGAGTTTATCAACTTGATACTTTCTGGCTTTATACACGCTTTATACACGGACACGCTGTGCTCTGTAATGTTCTGTCAGTACTTCATTCCAGCAGCGTTATTTTGGCCTTCTTACAAGCTAATAAGATCACGACATTTTCGTCTTGCAAAAAAATTCACTGTCTGTTCACATTGGAAATCTGACGTATCCATGATCACTTTATATCGTCCTCAATTATCGTCTTATTTTCCATTCTCTTTTTAATCCTTTGCTTTTTACATCCATCACTTTCAATTCAACGCCCATTTTTCTCTGTTCTGTTAAAAATAACTGGGTGCCTGTGTTCTATTAAGGACCACGCCATGATGACATATTGGAGGTGTGGAGATATAGCGCCGCGCCTTCTTAAGGTCTGCACTAGGTGGAGAAGAGTGGTCAGCTTTACGCAACGGGCACATTAACCCAGGGGAAAATCCCTCGGTACCCCTTCGATGGGGACAGATGCGGTCTGCCNTGTTCCAGCATGGTTATTTGCTTACTAGCTAAAACCTCCCTCACAGAAAATGCCGTGTGAGCAGGTGTGTTGAGATGCAAGACACCAAAAACACACTCAGACACTAATAGGCGGCACTCATAAACAGACTACCATAGATCAAGAACAACATAGTTGCGAGACGCTGATATGCCAAAGTCATCAAACTATACTGAGGTTTCTGTCTACTGCTGCCACATCAAACACACGGTGGAGAATTCGCGAACTTTATTGTCATGCCACATATCTTCATACAGCCAAAGTTTCAAGCTCGTTATACATGAATTGCAGCCAAAGTATATGTTGTGTCTCTTAAATACTCGTAGACGTCACTAATAAGATTAAAATGGTTCCCAGTATTCTTATTTGACACACCTCTAATACACTCTTGAAACAGACATGTTAAATTAATGTGCTACGAGAGATGTTAATCACTTCCGTGAAAATTACAAACAGCAACAGAATATTCTAAAATTAATGCTCTAAAAGGAGCAACACACAATTATTCTGCTCACTTTCTGAGAGAATGAATGTATAAAGAGCCATACGGTGATAAGTCTTGTCAATATCAAATAGATTGCTCTCTGCATTGAACTCTACATGATCACCTCGCTAAAATAAACAATGGTGACACAGATCGTTTTATGCATTATATCATATGTTTTCTCCTTGCCACCATCAGGACGGAAAGAAATGTGGAGACTGAAGTTATTTTAGATTATAGACACAGTATAGTTTCGGTTTAAAATGTGCTTTATACACGGACATGCTGTGCTGTGTAATGTTCTGTCAGTATTTCATACCAGCAGCGTTATTTTGGCCTTCTTACAAGTTAATAATATCACAACATTTTCGTCTTACTGAAAAATTCACTGTCTGTTCACATTGGAAATCTGACGTATCCATGATCACTTTATATCATCGTCAATTATCATCTTATTTTCCACTCTATTTTTAATCCTTTGCTTTTTACATCCATCACTTTCAATTCAACGCCCATTTTTCTCTGTTCTGTTAAAAATAACTGGGTGCCTGTGTTCTATTAAGGACCACGCCATGATGACATATTGGAGGTGTGGAGATATAGCGCCGCGCCTTCTTAAGGTCTGCACTAGGTGGAGAAGAGTGGTCAGCTTTACGCAACGGGCACATTAACCCAGGGGAAAATCCCTCGGTACCCCTTCGATGGGGACAGATGCGGTCTGCCCGTAGTGGCGAGGAGAAATATCTCTGCGTGGGAATCGAGTCCCCCTAAACAGGCACTATACTGACTGAACTACGCTCGTGTCTCTTCTTTCTTTGGCAGTTTTGTAGTTTATTAAGTAACGCTACAATTAACTCACACTAATCGGTGTCCAGTGATTGCATGAGAAAATATTGTCACGTGTTTGGAATCCGGAAGAATTACTTCCATGGAAACACTACATACCGCGAATGAAATCCTAACAGTGAGTCNATCGTCAATTATCATCTTATTTTCCACTCTATTTTTAATCCTTTGCTTTTTACATCCATCACTTTCAATTCAACGCCCATTTTTCTCTGTTCTGTTAAAAATAACTGGGTGCCTGTGTTCTATTAAGGACCACGCCATGATGACATATTGGAGGTGTGGAGATATAGCGCCGCGCCTTCTTAAGGTCTGCACTAGGTGGAGAAGAGTGGTCAGCTTTACGCAACGGGCACATTAACCCAGGGGAAAATCCCTCGGTACCCCTTCGATGGGGACAGATGCGGTCTGCCCGTAGTGGCGAGGAGAAATATCTCTGCGTGGGAATCGAGTCCCCTACACAGTCACTGTACTGACTGAACCACATTCGTGTCTCTTCTTTCTTTGGCAGTTTTGTAGTTTATTAAGTAACGCTACAATTAACTCACACTAATCGGTGTCCAGTGATTGCATGAGAAAATATTGTCACGTGTTTGGAATCCGGAAGAATTACTTCCATGGAAACACTACATACCGCGAATGAAATCCTAACAGTGAGTCTCCAAGGTTACAACGAACTGTTAGAAGCGTTACGTAGTTATGGGATAATGGCTGTACGCAGGTTGTAGGCGGTCCGACAAGAGGAGACGCCTCACTGGACATTTACCTCCTCGGGCCTGATAATTCTCTTACCTTCTGTAATATTGTACCTGGCATCAGTGATCATAGCGGGGTACTATTGGAAGTAGAAAGGGATGATATTTGTCGACAGCCAAAAATGGAAAGGATACTCCCGTTATACCACAAGACAAACATTTTAGGTTTACAAACCCTTCTTCTGGAAAAGTTTACCTTGTGGCCTAGGAATGGTAGATGCGTAGAGGAGATATGGTTAAGTTACAAGGACATAGTTTTCGAGGGTATGGAACGTTTTGTGCCTCATAAAATTCTGAGTAAAAATCCGGATCCATAGTATTATATCAGAGAAGTTAAACGGTTAAATGTAAAGGTGAGGAGGGTGTACAATAAGAGGAAGTTTGGTGAATTGTACCAAGAGGAGTTTAAGGGTTTATCTAAGGAGTTACTGGTAGCAAAAACGAAGGCTCAAGAGACCTTCTTACGTTCGGTGTTACAAAATGGGGTAATTGCTTGGCAGAGTTTTTCAAATATGTTAAAAGGCACAGAGGAAATAAAGAAAATATCCCGGCGATCAAAGTATAATGACAGTCCCATCACAGATCCAATAGGAGAGGCCAACACCCTAAATTCTAATTATGCGTCTGTATTCAGTGGTGAGCGAAACAGTCCACAGATCCAATCAACGGATTATGTTAATCCCTTCAATATCAATATAAATAGCATAAGAAAGCGATTATCACCAATCGGGAGAAAGAAATCTGTCGTGCCGGATGGTATTCCTGGGGTGATTTTAAAGTTTGGTGAGGAAGCCATGATTCCGTACCGTGGGAGATTGCTGGACATAACCATGAACAACGGAGCTATCCCAGGGGACTGGAGAAAGGCTATAGTGGTCCCTATTTACAAAGTGGGAGATCGATCAGTGATTGGGAACTACAGACCGATCACTTTAACATCAGTGGTTTGCAAACAAATGGAACATGCAATAACAGGGTATCTAAAACAAATTAAGGAAAAGAGTGATTGGTTATACAAGGGCCAGCACGGCTTTAGGCCAGGGTACTCGTGCGGAAGTCAATTAATTACAGTCTGTCAGGATATTGCAGATGCCCTGGACGAGGGGGTCAGGACAGACGCAATAATAATAGATTTTTCAAAGGCCTTCGATTTGGTCCCACATGATAGGATACTCACAAAAATAGCGGAAGATGGAGTGGACTTCAGGGTAGTTGTGTGGATCAGAAATTTCTTTCAGGACGCTCACACAGAGTCAGAGTAGACGGGCACCTATCTGAAGATGTCAGAGTGACGTCAGGAGTGCCGCAAGGGAGCATTTTAGGACCGCTGCTATTCCTGGCTTGAATGAATGAATGTACAATATAAGGGGTGGACCTTCTTGGCCCTTGCACCGCGACCACAGTGATCTATTGTGCCTCCCCTTCTGATTATCCCCTCAGCAATCCCGCGCTTCTAATGAAGCGTAGGATTTTGTAGGTGGGGACGTCGAAATAGTCACTTGGTTCCATAAAGTATTGTAATCTTAAATAAACTAAGGCCTCACATTCACACAGGATATGTGTGACTGTTTCATTTCCTTCTTGACACCTCTCACAAGTGGGACTATCACTTAGTCCCAGTTTGAACAGGTGTCCTTTGAGGTGACAGTGTCCTGTAAGGAGTCCTACCACCCATCGTAGCCACTTCCTGTTTAGCTTCAACAGTTCCTTCGCTCTTTTAGCAGAGGGTCCTCGTATGAGTCCCTTTGCTTGCCTGAGTCCTGTCAAGGATCCCAAGTATTTCTTGTGCTTTATATCTGTCCAGTCCCTAGGATTGCCTTTCTGGCGACTCCTACAGAGATGCCACAGGCTGGTTCAGGAAAATACTGGATAGTAGTGACATTGGCAAGTTGCAGACGGATCTAAATAAATTAGGGGAATGGGCGGTAGTAAACGAAATGAAGATAAATCCGGATAAGAGTAACGCGGTAAGTTTCACGAGAGCTAGGGTGAAGGATCGACTGACGTATTATTTTAGGGACCAACAAATTCCGGAGGTAAATAGCTTTAAGTACCTAGGAATAATCATGCGGAGCGATCTAAGATGGGCAGATCATGCTACGAAAAGCATGGAAGGCTCTTCATTTAATAATGCGTATACTGAAACAGGGCAATAATAAGACGAAACATCTAGCCTATACGTCACTAGTGAGACCGATACTTGAATATGGTTCGGTATGTTGCGACCCATACAGAGAATGGCAGGTTAGCGCTTTAGATCGGGTACAAAGAAGAGCAGCTAAATCTGCCAATCCTACAGATGAATCTGGCTGGGAAACTCTGACACAGCGTAGACTGATAGCCCCCCTGTGCTCCCTCTACAAGGCGTACACCAGGAGACCGGCTTGGAAAGCGATAGGGAATGGTCTGCTTAAACCATGCAGGGACAATTATATGTGGAAAGTTAGAAGCAGGAAACAAAGAACAGATGCTGGCAAATATTCCTTTGTAAACAGGACCATAAAGAATTGGAACAGTTTACCTGCAGGCATACTAGCGTCTTTCCCCTGTAAACTAAACACTTTTAGAAAGAGGGTTAGGAAAACAGTTACAAGTACAGAGGCCTTAGGCGGAGTTGAATGAGTCAAGTGAAGTAATGCGAAGTGTCCTTGTTCGAGTGCAGTGAAACGAACACAAACACGTGCCATTTTATAACTTTATATGTCTGAATTCGCACTGTGTTTACCTTGTATATTGTATGTATTTTGTTCCCTTATGTTATAGACTTTCCTTGTCTGTATCAGTGTAAGTTCTGCTGCCACCGGGTGAACACCCAATTGCAATATAATAATAATAATAATAATAATAATAATAATAATAACAACGGGAAATACTGCACTTCCGAAGCAACGGATTGTTGAACCAGCAGGAATAATGCACTTCCGCGGTAACGATCATGGAACACATGAAACCGAACTGTTGAAGACAGTGTTCTCTAAGCGGTTCGAAAAACGACTATATAAAGGGTTTCAATGCATCCTCCAAGGGAGTTGAAATATAGCCGCCGCAGAAGCCACGGTTGGAAGACAGAGTCTAGCATTCGCCGAATTAGTTGGATCGAGTGGGCGGAACCGCAGAAGCAGTAAAAGTGATACTAATTGTACTTGCGTGTGTAAAGGCGAGCGTTCAATAAATATTCGCTAAATCCGAGACCCACGTGAAGTTATTTGTCGCGCTGCACAGGCAAAACGCGACAATATTATGAATTAAGGAGCATGTGCAATGACGCGTTTGTGACCTAATTTATGGTACTATCCCATAATCCGGCCGGAGATAAAGATAAAGAGGTTTATCAGTGTTTCGGCGAGATTCAAACTGTGCATCTACCGAATGCAAATCACAAGCGTTTATCTTTTGAGCTAACTTTCTTGTTCCCCGGGTTCTGTATTCTCGAGTAAGTAAGGCTAATCGCGTACGACCCAATTCATCTTTGTACCATATTTGTAAGAGTTAGGTTTATCATCGTCATTAGGTAATTTCAGGTAACCGTAGAAACGAACGGCCAATGTTTTGTTTCCGTGAGTTTTAACTACTCTGTGACGATTACTAATATTGTTGTAATATAAAGGAAACCCTTAACGACTGAATACTTATGAATATTATTCGTGAGAGATGACGTTAAACGTCGCCCTCTATTCATCACTCCATAACATGTAACAGAGTAAGGGGGGACGTCCGTTGTTGGAAACCACTACCAAGCAACGGTTATTGAAGACTAACAGACTGAGAAGACTTAGTGTGTCCTATAATGATTTGTGATGTGTGTAGAATAGTGAGAGCGTAATCCTTTGTAAGAGTTCAGTAAATCCGATTGCCAATCAAATTCCATCTCTCGTCACACTCATACACGTAGCAATATTTCGTAATGATTATTATATAATTTTCTGTTTTCTGCCATTTCGCATCAGAATTCGAAGGCTCACCACCAACACAAAATATGTGTTCAAGCCTAATCTTTACCAAATGAATCTTCCTCTGTCACAGTAACAAACTGTTTTAATGTCAAATTTAACATTTTGTTTCAGCTGGTGGATACTTTTCCCAAAGGATTTCTCATATGATGTTTCCGAAACAACAAAAAATGAGGTCGTTCCCTGCTCCTCCCAGTCGTACTACAAGCTCCGTCAATCCACTATTTCTGGTTTAACCATTCTAATAATACTTTTATCTGACTACAACATTTGCAGGGCTTGAATAAATCCTACTTAAATAAAGAAGCTCAGTGGGCATAACGATGGGCTACAGGCTAGAAGGTCCGGGTTCAATTCCCGGCAGTGGAAAATTGTTCTTTCCTCCACAACGTCTAGACAATCTGAGGCCCGTCAAGCCTCCCATCCAGTGAATACTGGGTGCTCTTTCCCCGGAGGTAAAGCAGTATGTAGCGCCGAGGTCAAGAAAGTTAAAGCTATACCTCCACTCCCCCCATATGTCTTCATGGCCTGGTGCTTAAATAATTAAGCACAGGGACAGTCTAACATTCTTACGTTTTTAACGAGATCTCCAGCATGGCGGGGTGACTACGTCACTGTCTAATAACAATTCGATCTCTTACGTGTTTTAGACAAAACAGATTAATAAAAGTAATTTATATAACTCTCCCTTGCTTAATTATCTTTGTGTATGTTATTCTCTTTATGGGCTTTATTTTCCGCAGGTACGGCTTATGTATGGAGAAAGCCCAGCAGTACAAAATGACATACTCGCTAGCGACGACCAACAACTCGAACCCAGTTCCTCTAGTTCAGCGCAGCATGATTGTCATTGTTCCGCCCAGCACAGCCCAAAATGGCCACACCAACGGCAGTGTCAGGACCAACAACAGCCAACATGCCGAGGTTTACGTGTGATGTTGCATAGTCAGAGTGGCCAGTAACTAAGCGATGTGACGCTCTTATGTTGAGTTTGTTATGAATTCATATTTTGTAACATTGCTCGATAAATTATTTAACGACGTTGTATCAAGGTCGTTTATTATCGGCGATGTTGTTGATAATGTATCAACAGTGAGTGGATTACTTGGGTGAAAATTAAGAGAAAAGAAAAAAATCCCTGAAGAAAACGAAAGTTGATCTCTATAATTGTTCCCCAGTACTCGTACGCTTTTCAAAGAAAACATGTCGAATCTGTGATCTGGAGCGCTTGTCGAAGGATAAGTTATTTATTCACGCTGCATATTATGGAAGTTACTGCCGACAGTGTCTGTGCAGTGGACTATACTACAGGGAACGGACACGGTGACTGGTAAGAAGACTTTTTCACCAACCGAAGCAGATATTTTGCGATAACTACATGCCAAATATTAAATTTTCCCACAGGGGAGCTAAGAATGTGTATAGTTCTGTTTCAGAAGTTGTGATCAGTGGAACTCTTTTCAGAAGCAGCAACAGCGGCTATCCTGACTGAGGTATTTTGTGATTCTTCTTAATCCCTTGAGGCAAATTCCACGATAGTACCGTCATTTGGCCACGACCGCTCTTCCCTTACCCTTTCCAATTTATCATTCATCACTCGTCGTACCATTCGAAGTTGCATAGCATAGCTACCGACACTGTCGTGACATAACCTCAAAATGAATCTAGTCTTTCAAAACAAATTAAGAAATTAAATAATAAAATTACTTCTACAAGAAATAATCTCTCCCATCAAATGCACAGTGAAACCAACTCTAAAAGAATGTCCTGGAATTAAAAAAAACATGGCCAGTTTTTTGTTTGTGGTAAGGACAGTTTTGTTACTGTAGTGGTTTCCAAAATGTGACCATCCCTGTAAAGGGAAGGGTTAGTTGGTTAGGGAGAACTCTGCATATTTGATGAAAGTTACATGGTAAAATTGAATTGATTCCAATTAGCAAAATGTCATAATTCGATTGTTAGATTTTATGAATGTTTAGAATATTGTTAAATATTATTAATAGGACCGGATTTTCAGTTGTGAGGGCCCTGGGGCAATCGAAATCTGGAGGCATATATCAATATCACCAAATTAGGTTATGATTTTTATTTTCGATATTTTAGAAAAGTAGATTTAATAAAATATGTGGATTCTGTTTGTGTTTCGTGGAGGTCCAGGGTGTTTCGCCCCTAAATCCAGCTCTGATTGTTAATTGAATAAAACTTATAAACGGCCTTCAGTTTTATAACGTTGTGAATTTTTTGGAACAGACCGACGTTTCGCAAGAATATATTGCCTTCGTTTTCAGTGTTGAAGAGTAAAGCAAATAAGAAACCAGGTGACTCAGAGGGTAAATTATTCTTGCCTCCGAAACGTCGGATTTTCTCGGAATTATACGGCATTGCAACTCAGAAATAGTCACCGCAGTGAAGTATGAAATCAGTATAAAAAAGTTATTGATTTTAAAATTTAAAACCCGAGGAAACTGTTCTCTATGCACACAGTAAATTATGAACGGGGTGCAGTGAAATGTGCAGAGCTGGAAGTGCCATGTAGGTACAAATTTGGGAATAGTTCTCTACTGCATGACACGGTAGAAGTGTATTTATGTCCAGGATCATAGTGTATCGAACAAATGAATAGCAGAAAGGTGTCCTCCTCTGGAGTACACACGCTGGCTTCATGGCATATTGCTATTCTTAACGTGACCATTAATTGGTGCCATCTGAATATATTGTGCAACAATTTAAATTTGTTGTTGTGTAGTTGTGGTGACTGTGGACGGGGTTTGGATTGGTGACTGTTTATTGACCACTTATACACACAATTCCCAACTACAAGTAATTACGGCGGCATCACTAATCTCCACATTTTTCAAACCACTTCTACAAACACAAAGTCTTCTCCAGCCTTCATTGTCTTCACTAGTCGTTTACTGGTAATGGCTCCTAGCAGTGGAGATTCTTCAGTTTCCGCCCTCATGCCGTTCATAGCTGGCTACAGTCTCACAACCGAACTGCCTCTCAACTTAAAGTCAAAGTCAGAGTTACTTTACGACTGGAGGTTTACCGCCAATCACTTCGTCTTGGCTCCAGGCCCTTTGAGACCCACGACCAAAGATACTATTTTCCCAACTGAACACTTGAAATAATAATCCTTATTTAACTTCCTCTATGACGAGAAGGTGGGCTTATCTGTTATGAATATGCTTGGCTTTTCGTCAAGTGTATATTTCATACATATAACATGTTACTGAAAATTCTTCCTTTTGCATTACACACAAATCCTCTGTCAGTACAGGCTCTACAGAGTACATTATGCCTATCTTACGTGTTTTATGCTACAGTGGCAGCTTAGTCATTTGAAAGGTTGTACGCTTGACCACCACCAAGTTTAAGCTTCTTATATTTTCTATGTCAGGCTTCACCTTGTCCCACACCGCGACCTTGTTCATTCTGAAGATTTTGTATAACTTCTGCTTGTTGCCTGCACAATTTTGTTATATAATCGTATACATACGGAAGGTTGAAAGCTTTATGCAAATCGCGGACCGGTGTGCATTTTGGAAAATTTCCAAAGGTATGCAAAATCTTTTTATGCATGTGTTGCAATTTTAAAAGTTACGTGTCTGCCGTAAGTTATTACTGATCTGATCAGTGCCTTTTGGAACGTTAGTTTGATGTCGGCGCCTAAACGCAGCGTCCAGACCGACTCGCGTATTCACCCAGCCTCCTGTTCATGGTTACCGTGGACTCTTTCTTCGTGAGGGGTTAAGCGGCCGGGGAGTGAAGCTGACCGCTCACACATATATCTAGTGCCGAGGTCAAGAATGGTGGAGCTACATCTTCACTTCCCCAAATGTCTTCATGGCGAGGTACTGAATTAATTAAATGCAGGAAGAATTTGGCTATATGTCATCCTTAGTACGTAGTTCTAAATATCACCAAAAAGTTACTTCGCCTTGTCGAGTTTTACCAAAGAACACGACGTCACTACCCACCAAATTCATTGATACACATTGCCTTCGGGATCCCAGAGCTCACATACACTGAAAGCTGTCAAGCAGTAGCCTATCGAATTATAGTATCGAGATTCATAATTCTAGGTACTCGATAATGCAGCACACAAAATTACCAGCCACTTGTTTTGAAGATTATTCAAACAAACAAAAAACTCCGTGATTTTAGTCCGCAAGCGAACTATACCGACCGAGCGACCGCCGCTTGTCGGCGAAGTAAGTGCCAACTTTTGCGGACAGAGGGTGTTGCGTGGGAAGCGCAACGAATCCCCACGGCCGTTAATTTCGGTTTTCTAGACCGGAGCCGCTATTTCCTTGAAATAGCTCCTCAATTATCATCACGAAGCTGAGTGGACCCCGTTCCAGACCCACTATTTCTCAGAAAAAAATCTTTTAACGCCGGGAATCGAACCCGGACCTCTGGATCTGTAGCCAGGAACGCTGACCACTAGACCACAAAGGCGGTCTTTTTTAAGTTTACTTAAATTGGAAACAAAGAAAAGCAGATTTATGAATGCGCCACAATACTGCATTTCGACATAATCTGTGAAAGGCTTTATGATACATCAGTGGATTATGTAAAGCTGTCTATTTTACGCATCAGAGTAGATGAAACTTTTAATTTCTCGATAGTTGTTAGGTAAAGCTTCCCATGTGGCCTTTCCGATTTTAAAAAACGGTTCGAACTCTCATACTAGGTCACAAAAAGAAGGACGGACAAACATGACCTGCGCACAATGCATTCTTTTTTACCTTATAAAGAGCGCGTAAGATGTAAGCTATTTCCACGTATTTGTTATATTGCAGGATTTGTGGTTCTCACACCAGTGGATATGGAGAATACTGTCTTCAGGGATATAACGCCATGCAGACCATTCAAAGTCAACCGACGTTTCGGAGGAACATCGCCTCAATCTTCAGGGTAAATTAATAAACCGATAAAGAATCAAACGTTAAAGTATGTCACAAGAAGGCTTTGCAGGCTACCTGCTTTCACGCTGATTTCTTGCTCGGCTTAATCTTCGACCCTGAAGATGGAGGCGATATGTTCATCCGAAACGGCGGTGGACTTTAAACAGGCTATTTGGCGTTATATCCCAGAAGATAATACTCTTCTGTTTATCTGAAACTTGGAAATAGGCAGCAAACGTTTCATTTCACTGTTAACGTTAAATAACAAAATCCCCAAACCTGAAAAGGACGGCCTCTAAACGAAATATCCCGGCTTTAACATTTGAGTGGTTAACAGTGCTACAGAACTACTCTTTTCGAAGGTCCTTTTTATGGATCCTTAATTTTATCCGGAAATAGGAAAATGTATCGCCATATCCCCAGGCATTTACCCACATAATGACGGAATATTCGACACTACTGAGACTTTTAGGTGCTTAAACCAGTCAAAGGAAAGTCACATTTTGACTTACGGTCAGTCAGTCAGTAAGTCTTGGTGCCCCTCCTGGAGCTCATGACCAGATTTTATTACTGTTTGACAGTTACGGTCTTGTTTCTGTGGGGCTCCATTTCTCACGAGAGGATGGGTCTGTCTTTTGTATATGCTGTTGGTCCTTGCCAGCGCAGTCTTTCTCGGGGCCGAGTCCCTTGGGACTCGCGACCATATTTTACTGTCTCAGATTTGAGACTTCCCTTTTCGTCGTCTCCTACAAATCGCATGGTCACGGTGGTGGTATTCGACCCCGCCTCCACACGGGTTACCGAGAACTCTTCTCTTGTTGCAGTTGGACTCGTGTAACTTCCACGCAACTCCATAGGGAATGGGGTGCTTAAACATTCCAGCCAATCGGATTTTATAGCGAGTTAATAAGATTGTCGCTCTAATGGGATTGGAGCTCTCACGTAACCTAGTTATTAATACAAAGTTGCCATATATACTGGAATGACATATATGGGTCGTAACGTTTAAGGAACTGACCAAGCTTTCTCAAGCTCTGACTGTTTTGGTTTGTATTCCGAAGGTGCCATGGTCGATTCTCGACTGCGACAAATTCCTGTAGAGCACCTTACAATTAGGCCACGACCGCTTCTTTTGCATCCTTTCCAAATCACTGCTCACTGGGATCTAGTCATTAGACGCTAAATGTTCTAAGTTCCTGACAGAATTGCTAATTCAAATACAGTTAATGTTGTATGACTTCGGCTTTCGCGTAAGTTTTTCTATCGTTTCGGAAGATATTAGACTTGCCATCTTTAGGGTTTTTTATTGCTAGTGGGGTGGGACTAAGTCATTTGTACTGCGGCCATTTCTGGCCTATTGTACCAGCCCCAGATGATAGGTGAGGGTGATTGTGGAGCATTTGGTGGAATGAAGATTGACAGGGGAAACCGAAGTACTCGGAGAAAGCCTGGCCCAATGCCTCTTTGTCCACCACAAATCCCACTTGACCAGACCCGGGATCGAACCCGGGCCACCGCAGTGGGAAGCTAGCGACTAACCGTTTGAGCTATGGCGCGGCCCATCTTCAGGGTTAGTAATCCTAATCATCAAAATGGCAACTACACTTTTACTGAAACCTTGGAAGACTTTTCAGACATTCTATGTGACATATTCCCGATAACCGGAGCCACACATTGGACTCCCGCTTAGGAAACCTGGGTCAATATTTCCAATTGCTATACCTAAGTATTTATTTAAACGTGTGGTCATGAGATACGAACAATTTGTCAGCAAGTGTATGACGTTTCTGTCAGTATGCATGTTGTTTCCACTGTCTATTTGTGTCAGTTGGTCACCGTTATAACCTGCGGATTTATTTTAGACATGCGCATTGAAGTTGTTACTCTCCCTCTGTTTCTACGTGCAAGTACGAACATGCACTCAGCTGGTGTCCAACCTGAACTCGCTCGTCTCCATACATGTTAAACCACGCATGATCAGAGAGCTCATGATTAAATGTGATTATATTTAGAGTAACTGGCTGTTATAATGCTCAATTTATATTTTTTGGAGTTTAGAGCAAATAAAGCCTTCTATTTACATATTTACTTAATTACTCCTAGTCTGCACGATCCTCTAAGAACCTTAGCCTCTTTCACTGCAAACGCTTTCTCTTCTTTATCGTTTGCCTCTTGATTCCAATTCTTCACTTTTATCTCTCACAATTCTCTGCATCTTCCATCATTCCCACTCAGGCCCTTCACAATTTTCGCCTACCCTCTGATTTGCTTCGTCAATTTTCTTAGCCAACCTCCTTTGTCCCTATCTACGTAGGTGAGTCAGTAAGTTACAAATTGATGTGGGGTACTACATTTTTTAATGAGGCACTTGAGGCTATCGCCAGTAGATGGCAGCATTGGCAATTGATGACATTCGACACGAGATAATCGATGTTTACAAAAGTGAAACAGCACTTGCAAGATGGCGACGCCTCTGAGTGAGTGTACAACCCTCGAGCAGCGGTCCGTTGTGAGATTTTTGTGGGCAAAAGATGGAATCAAAGAATATTCATAAAGAAATGCTTCCCATCTACGGTGAGAAGTGCCTGTCACGTCAAGCTGTTTACAATTGAGTGCAGAGCTTCTTTGAAGGGCGGACACACATCGAAGACGAACACCGCGTCGGCCGGCCAACGGAGATTGCAACAGAGGCGAATGTGCAACGGGTTGAAGACTTAATCCGAGCAGACAGAAGGGTAACTATAGACCCTATAGCCACTGCTATTGGTTGTTCAGTCTGTGCACGATGGGTGCCGCGCATGTTGACCCCACAACACAAAATGCAAAGAATGGGTCTGGCATTACAGCATCTCAATCGCTACCACGATGAAGGACACGATATGCTAGCCCGAATTGTCACAGGTGATGAGTCTTGGGTTCGTCATTACCAGCCCGAGACAAAGCATGCGTCAATGCAGTGGAAACATCCTGCGTCGCCTGCCAAAAAAAAATTAAGGTGACACCATCATCCAGGAAAGTGATGTCACAGTCTTCTGGGATCACGAAGGCATACTGCTCACCGCATTCTAGCCTCAAGGACAAACCGTAAATGCCGACTCCTACTGTAACATCCTCAGGCTGAACATTTTCCCGACGATGAAGCTGTAGAAAGGGAAGTTACCGCCTGGTTCCGACAGCAGCCCAAAGAACTTTATGCTGCTGGTTTTCAGGGGCTTGTGAAACGATGGAACAAGTGCCTCAATGTACAGGGAGACTATGTTGAGAAATAAAAGCATTTTTCAAATCACTACTCTTATTTATTTAAGTTCTATATCCATTTGTAACTTATTTATTGACTTACCTACGTATTTGGAATAAAGGAAAATTGCTTGATCAGTGGAATGAGTCTATTATTGTACCAGTTCACAAGAAGGGTGATAAAATTTGCTGTAGTAATTATCGTGGGATATCACTGCTATCAACTTCACAAAGAATTTTACCCAATATTCTTCTCTCAAGGTTAAGTCCATACATAGACTAAATTATTGGGGATCATCAGTGTGGGTTTCGACGTAAGAGATCAACTACAGATCAGATCTTTTGCATTCGTCAGATATTGGAGAAAAAATGGGAGTACGATGAGATAGTTCATCAGCTATTCATAGACTTCAAGAAAGTGTATGATTCAGTTAAGAGGGGAATATTGTACAGTATTCTGATAGAGTTTGGGTTCCCACGAAACTAGTTAGGTTGATTAAAATGTGTTTAAATGAAACGTATAGTAAAGTCTGTATAGGTAAACATTTGTCTGATAAATTTCCTACCCAGAATGGCCTAAGACAAGGAGATGCTTTATCGCCACTCCTTTTCAACTTTTCCTTAGAATATGCCATTAGGAAGGCCCAGGGAAACCAGGTGGGACTGAAATTAAATGGGACATATCGGCTGTTGGTCTATGCCGATGATGTGAATCTACTGGGTGATATGTAGATACCATAAAGAAAAACACACAAACTTTAACTGACGCAAGTAAGGAGGTTGATCTAAAAGTAAACACAGCGACAACTAAGTATATGTTACTGTCTCGTCACCAAAATGCAGGGCAAAATCATAACATAAAGTTAGGAAACAGATGTTTTGAAAATGTGACACAGTTCGGATATTTGGGAACGACGATAACAAATCAAAACCTGATTGAGGAGGAAATTAAGAGGAGATTGAACTCGGGTAATGCTTGCTACCATTCAGTGCAGAACCTTTTGTCTTCGCGTCTGCTGTCCAAAAACATAAAAATTAGAATATACAAAACTATAATTTTGCTGGATTGATCTAGCTCAGGATAGGGACCAGTGGAGGGCTCTTGTGAACACGGTGATAAACTTTCGGGTTCCATAAAATGCTGGAAAATTCTTGAGTAGCTGCAGATTTGGCTTCTCCTCAAGAAGGGCTGAACTCCATAAGTAAGTAAGTAAGTAGTGGCCGCGCCATACCTCAAGCGGTTAGTCGCTGGCTTCCCACTGTAGCGGCCCGGGTTTGATTCCGGGTCCCTGTCAAGTGAGATTTGTGGTGGACAAAGTGGCGCTGGGGCGGGTTTTCTCCGAGTACTTCGGTTTCCCCTGCCAATCTTCGTTCCACCAAATTCTCCATTATCATAATCAACTGGGGCAGGCTACAATAGGCCAATCAGTGGCCAATGTGTCGAGTGGACCCAGTTGGACTCCACCCCCCACTAAGCGAATTTAAAAAAAAAAGTAAGTAACTATCTAACTATGTAATTCCAATGGAGCTGAACCCTTCTTGAGAAGCAGCCAGTCGCGCAGCCACTCAATAACTTCTTATGGGACCCAAAAATTAATTCCCGCTTTCACAACAGCCTCTTTCTGAGCCCTATCCTAAGCCAGATCGATCTAGTCCCTACCACCCCATTCTGTCTCCCTAAGATCCATCTTAATATTATCTTCACACATAATCTAGGTCTTCCTAGTTGTCTCTTTCCTTCTGGCTTTTCCACCAAAATTGTATATGCATTCCTCCCCTCCAATTCGTTCTACATGTCCTACCTCTTTCATCCTCATTGACTTGATCATTCTAATTATACTTGGGGAAGAGTACAAATTATGAAGCTCCTCATTATGTAGTTTTCCCCAACCTGCTATCACTTAATCCGTCTTCAGCCTAAATATTCTCCTCAGCACCCTATTCTCAAACAGTCTCACTCTGGGTTCCTCCCTTAATGTCAAAGACCAAGTTCCATACCCATACAGAACCACAGGCAAAATTATAGTTTTATATATTCTAATTTTTCTGTTTATAGGTAGCAGGCTAGAAGACAGAAAGGATTTTGGAGTTAATGGTAGCTAGCATTACCCGAATTTCGCCTCCTCTTAATTTCCTTTTGAATTTTTTTTTTTATTGTCGTCCCCAAATATTTGAACTGTGCCACATGTTCAAAGGATCTTTATCTATCTATATGTCATGATTTTCCCCCGCGTTCTGGTGACGAGGCAGCAATATACACTTCTGCCTTTACTTCCAGATTGATCTTCTTACTAGCATCAACTCAAGTTTATATTTTTCTTTATGATGTTTATGCCATTTCCTGGTAGATTCATATTATCAGCATAGACCAGCAGCAGATGTGTCCCATTTAATTTCAGTCCCACCTGGTTTTTATCGACTTTCTTAATGACATATTCTAGAGCAAAGTTGAAAGCAGTGGCGATAAAGCATCTCCTTGTTTTAGGCCATTCTGAATAAGAAGACTTCAGACAAATGTTTGCACATATGGACTTCACTATACGTTTTATTAAACACATTTTAAGCAGCTTAAGTTGTTTCATACCTTGAAGTCTGTGAATAGCTGATGTACTGTCTAATTTTACTCCAAATCCTTACTACAGTATCTGACGAATGAGGAACTAACGAGTTTATTATACAGGGTTATTCAAAAAGAATGAACCAATTTTATTACGCAATATTTTATTAAAGGAAAGTAATACAAAACTCCAGCCAAGTCACAAGTATTCTACTCACAATCAACTTTTACTTCCTGTCTTACTAGTGTTCAATGTGGCCACCACCTGCAGCACGGGCAACATCAATGCGATAAGAGAATTCCTCCCAGGCGCGTATCAGCATATCACGATGCCCTGAGTTAATCTCTGTTGTTATTCTATGTTTAAGGTCATCGAGGTTAGTGGGTAGCGGTGGAACATAAAGGTGATCTTTTACATATCCCCACAAGAAGAAATCACATATGGTGAGGTCTGGTGATCTCGCAGGCCAAGCACAAAGAGCAAGTTCTCTTTATTTTATTTTATATGCAGTTAATAACAGTGATACGCCTCGATGATTACTACAATCAATTTCAAAGCCACTTTTGTAAATTGGTACCAAAATAATACACTCGTTCCGCTGCGGGGACAATTCTTTCCATTACAAATAGAACTGAGTTTAGGTTTCTGAGAACATAACGTTTCGCCTCCGGTTTGAATCAGTTTTGACGGAATTCAAAGTAAATAAATAAATAAACAATGTATGGTCAAGCTTGAATTTATGTGCATTCACCACCCTCTCGTGTTTGCCCAATGAACTTTATGACATTTCCGCACGTATCGATTATCATCACCCGGTAGAAATGATCCGTGACGGAGAACATCTGTGGTTTGAAAACGACGGCAATCCGTTTCTATGTTGGCAAGCTGCTGTCATAGAATATGACTTAGTTTTTAGCGGTTTATAGCGTGATGATTATGAGCGAGTATGAGCTAGTTCATTCTTATTAATCTGCCCTAAAATTAGCGGATTTTGTTCGAACAGCAGACGTACTTACATACCTCAGCAGTTTTGTAAGAGATTGAAGTTCATGCAGCTTCAACACTTTATTTTAAAACTTTAATGCGACGCTGTATGATCTGAGCTACTGACAGCGGAATTGAGTGAATAATAAATAATGGATTAAGTAACAAAATTAGTTTATTCCGATAATAATATTCGCCAGTCACTTGCGAAAATGACTATTGTTTGTTGGAGATGAAATAAATGGGACTTGAATAATACAACTGGGGTTCCACTCCGCCCAGAAGAAATGCTTAATGTGAATCAAGATTGGTTTTCGGTAATACTAATCACAGATAATAATTATAACCTAATTAGTCTGTCCGACCAATGGAATCTTCTTATCTAATGATATAATTAACTGATCACTGTTTCTGTGACTAATTTGCGTAAATAAATAGTAACCACACAAACCATCAAGTAAAATGTGGGCGTAACCACAGAAAACGCCGAGTAATGCTCATGTTGGTAGTTAACTTCAAGGTCGCACGTACGTGGCGGTAATCATGTTTATTGCTGGGAGGACAAGGGCACAAGCTTCGTCGGCGCAGTTATCGGTTGGAGTGGGTTGGAGGTTCGTATGTTCTTTTAGGCTTGTACTCGCATCGAAAGAGCAATAATGGCTTCGGTGGTGGAATTGCTGTCAAGAAACAACCCGATATTCTCAGCTTATGTTTTCTACGCCACAGTACTTATCCTGAAAATGCTGGCAATGTCAGCCCTGACGGCACGACAAAGATTAAAGAAGAAGGTATGTAGTTTGGTTACCATCAGGTAACAGAGCAACCAGTCTCCGGCTTTATACGTTGCTGGCCTGTAGCAAAATTTGAAAAGCTTCCAGCAATTTAGAAGTAATTTCACACTTTCATGATTAATGAACTTTCTGCCGAATTTGGGGTTTGTTTGCTCCTTAGCGTAGGCAATATAATGACAAGGCCTTGGCTGGAGGGCTGGAGAATCTGTTGGATTGCACTACACAGATTTATTCTGTAAGATACACACAGCTTTGCTACAGCTTTCTGTCACTAATTGACCAGGGTCAGGTGAAAAGCATACACACATTCATCCAGAAAACAGAACTGTAAAAAATTGTGTGAATTTAAGTTTCAGGCAAGAACAGTCTTGTAACTATGTAAAGTTATAAATTAAATAATAAAAAATTATAAGTTGACAACAGATGTTCAGTATTGAAATGATACAGGTGTCAGGATGCAGGAGGCAAAACAAACCTTGTGTAGAGTCTGTTAATGGAGCTATTTGGGAATGGCAGAATGAAACTATATTGTAAAGCGACAATCTCCAGTGTGTACCCTGTCTTTGTATTCATGTTTCATGCTGTATTTCTTGCTATTGGATTTCCTTACACACAGGTTTGTATTGATCAACAGCTATTCCAGCAGGTATTCATGTCTGCTGTCTGGAACGAAGTATTGTGTTTTTTAATCTTACAAGTACATGGGGATATCAGAAACTGTATGAAGTACTAAGTATTCTTTCCCTTAATTTTGGTCAGTAAAAGGTAAAGGTAAAGTTGTCCCTGTGCTTAACTGATTGAGCACTATGCCATGAAGGCATGTGGGGAGAATTAATTTTTACTTACAGATGTTATTATAGAGTTCTCTCTTGCAGGTTTGACCTGTTTTTCCTCTTTAGTGTATGACTGCTGGAACTAGAGTGACATGAGAAGCATAAAATTTGATTTCTCTTAAATGCTGCTGCTGTCATTGGCTGTAAAGTTATATCATAGTTAGACTTCAGGTTTTCTTGGCCATATGTATTGAGGTTATGGTTTTCTGGATTGTGACACCATTTACTGTTGTCGGCAGATACCAACAATTAAGAGCAGTGTACTGCTTCTGTCTTCAGGATTGAACTATGGGGATGAGAATGTACTGTGCTCTCATTGATAGGAGTGACAGTCTTTCTTGCAGTTTGTTAAACTTGACCCTCTAAAGCGTTGGTGCCCACCTTCAATCCTGTGTGATGACTAAGGACCAGATTTTAATGCAAATGCATATTTCTCTCTTGCAACCAGAAAGTGTGCTTGTTTGGATATATGTATGTAATTACTTCAATTTTAAATTTTGTACATGGTTTGATGGTGCATATAAATGCATATTTTGCCCGTTTTATGAATAAGCATCATATTTTCAAAGCTCTCTATTTATACTGCATATTTCCTTTTTAAAATGTTTATCATATATATTTTTTAATTTTATATTCAAATTTTCAATCATGGTCATGTGTATACAATTTTCCTTTTCCATATTAGAATACGTTGCATATTTGACTCAACATTTCGTCATGATTCATGTTTCTGATGCAGTACCCAGGACAGGACTTCCCCAATCCCACTACTCGTAACTTGCATCATCTGCGTACCATCAAAGTGGCCGCGAAGAGATTAGTCGGAAGCGTTCACATGTAGCCGCTATCAATGTAATACTGTTCAACCAATAAGGGACTTCACTTATTTATTTCCGAAGTCTCCATGAGGTTCGTTACGCTTCTTCATTTGAAGCTNGCAAAAATTATGTGAAGCAGTGTTACGATCTTACAATTGAAAGCATTAGAGATAAGATTCAAGATAATTTTGTGTGGGTATCAACTGACGAAACACAAGATTGTGAGGGACGGTTTATTGCAAATTATATAGTTGGATCCCTTAATAAGAACGAACAATCCACCCCATATCCTCCTGCGGTAGAGCAATTTGAAATCACAAATAGCTCCGCAGTTTCCGAATTTTGTATGAATTCCATGAATTTACTATGGCCAAATGGCATTCACTATGAGCACGTATTGCTCTTTGTGACTGATGCCACAAATTATATGATGAAAGCCGGTGCTGCTCTTAAAGTTATATTTCCACATATGACACGTTTGACTTGCCTTGCTCATGGGTCGCACCGTGTTGCAGAAACAGTCCATGCAAATTTTCTGCTTGTTGACAAGTTTGTGACTCAGATGCATAGAACATGATATTCCATTCATGGAATGTCAGTTGGGAGTTCAGTTAGAACCTTTTATCTGAACTGTAACCCATATGTTGCGTACAGAAAGCCAAATGTTATTCAAAATTTCTGTTTGTACATTTGTGCATCATATTCGTTATATCACTTATTTCAGGAAATAATTGTACTTCACAGCAAAAAGTGGTGCAGTTAACTGATTTCAGAGAGATGATACAGTGTGGTCAAATTTTCTGCCCCTTAATTCCCATTCTTTGAAATGTAAAAACTTTTTGTGGGATGGTGGGGAGGAAGAGCATTGTGATTAAGTACCATGCAGAAGCAAAGTATGTTTTTGTACACATGTTTCAAAGGGCTAAGAAATATGTATTTCAGAATGGGTCTTTTTTTCTCTCTCTCTCTGTTTTCTGGGTTATTGCTTGAAGCTCATTCGGATACCCTTCTTTGAACATTCTGTTCTGATAAGAATGATGAGTTCTAGTTCAGATGATTGGATTTATTAGCACTTTGGTTACAACTTCTCTTAATCACACGTACTACAGTGCTGTCACTGATTTCAACACTTCATAATTCACTGTTACACATAATGGTCTTCTCCTGGTAATACAATTAAAACACAGGAACTAGAACTTCAGATCACTCCAAATATTACACATGAATAAAGTCTTCTAATTGCACACCAAGTCTTCACATGACGAACTTTCCATGGCTATCTTCCACCAAGAACTTAGAACTCTCTCACTGTCACTTAAAAACTCAGAACTCTGTCACTCACTGCCTTGTTTCAAGTCAAAGTCACATTGTAACTGATCGTCTGTCAGTCAGTAAGTCTCTGGGGCTCATAACCAGATATTTACTACTGTTGTAATAAATGTTGTTTTGTTTTCGTGGGGCGCCCTCTCTGGCGAGAAGATGGATTTGTCTTTTGTATATTCTGCTGGCCCTTGCCAGAGCAGTCATTCTCAGGTCCAAGTCCCTTAGGACTTGCAACCATATTTTACTCTCTCAGATTTGAGACTTCCCTTTTTGTCCCCTCCTATAACTCGCAGGGTCACGGTGGAGGTATTTGACCCTACCTCCACATGGGCTACTGCCTTGGTCCAAGTCACATTGCAACTGACTGTCAGTCAGCCAGTAAGTCTTGGTGTGGAGCCAAATCTGGGGCTCATGACCAGATATTTATTACTGTTTGGCATTTATGGTCTTGTTTTTGTGGGGCTCCCTCTGAGGAGAGGACGGGTCTGACTTCTGTATATGCTGCTGGCTCTTGCCAGTGCAGTCTTTCTCGGGTCTGAGTCCCTTGGGACTCGCTACCATATTTTACTCTCTCAGATTTGAGACTTCCCTTTTCGTCGCCTCCTATGACTTGCAGGGTCATAGTGAAGGTATTCAAGCCCACCTCCCCACAAGGGACTGCCTTGATTATTCCTGGAATCTCGTTATGTAGCCTCTGCACCGACCACACAGAAAAAACAATCTCCATTGTTGTAGAGCAGGCATGTCCAACTTCAGGCAGATTGTGATCGACTTTTTAGTGTCAAAACTGCCAGTGATCTGCCATCCCCTCCTATCATCGTACCTTGCTTTAAGCCACAATATTGGTAAAAATAACATGACACATGATGTTTGTTGTAAAAGCAACATACATTGAAAGTACAGACTTACCTTGTTTGTTAGTGAGACATCTGGGCCTGCATTTCATCCACCAGCTGTTGGAAATCAGGTGAGTATTGGGTGAGGGCCAGTTTCAGGCAGTCCTGGAGATTTTCATCTGTCATGTTGGAACATTGTTTACTCTTTGTCATTTTTAGGTAAGAGAATGCAGATTCACACAAATAAGTTGAACCGAAACAGGAGTGTACAGTTTCACTGCATCTTAAGTTGGGAAATTTGTGTCTAGGCACTGCCTTCCAAAACGATTCTTGTCCAGCACGAGTCTTGAGGAAAATGTCATTTTTAAGGGTTAATATCTCATTTTCAAGGGATGCCTTGCTCAATGGGTAATTTTCACAGATAATAGCTGCAGTTTCTTTAATGTTTAAATATGATTTCAACGGGAATGACAAGTCCTCTACAACTGTTCTAATTTTTTGGAAGTCACAGAATCTATTTACAAAATCTTGGATAACAGAACAGATTTTGGTCTCATACTTCTCTGTCTGAAAAAAAAAAATTAGGATATTTTTTCAGATGGTCCTGCATATTAGGAAAGTGATCAGAAGTATTGTTTGTANTCGTACCTTGCTTTAAGCCACAATATTGGTAAAAATAACATGACACATGATGTTTGTTGTAAAAGCAACATACATTGAAAGTACAGACTTACCTTGTTTGTTAGTGAGACATCTGGGCCTGCATTTCATCCACCAGCTGTTGGAAATCAGGTGAGTATTGGGTGAGGGCCAGTTTCAGGCAGTCCTGGAGATTTTCATCTGTCATGTTGGAACATTGTTTACTCTTTGTCATTTTTAGGTAAGAGAATGCAGATTCACACAAATAAGTTGAACCAAAACAGGAGTGTACAGTTTCACTGCATCTTAAGTTGGGAAATTTGTGTCTAGGCACTGCCTTCCAAAACGATTCTCGTCCAGCACGAGTCTTGAGGAAAATGTCATTTTTAAGGGTTAATATCTCGTTTTCAAGGGATGCCTTGCTCAATGGGTAATTTTCACAGATAGTAGCTGCAGTTTCTTTAATGTTTAAATCTGATTTCAATGGGAATGACAGGTCCTCTACAACTGTTCTAATTTTTTGGAAGTCACAGAATCTATTTACAAAATCTTGGATAACAGTTTTGCCCCATCAGTAGTAATGGAACATTAGACTTTGAGACAGAAGAATAGAAAGAATTAAATATTTCCTGACCCTGTAGTCCTCCCTTTTAAAGAAATCATTCCAGGTATTTCTTCTCTGTCGCTGAAATCTTCAAAAACCGTCCGAATAAAAACTAGTAACTGGGCTGTCTCTGATGTCTGTAGATTCATCCAGCTGGAGGGAGACAGCAACACAATGGAAACATCTTTCAACAACTGTTCAGTTATGTCTCCACACATAATTTTTATTCGCCGCACAATGGTGTTTCTTGATAATTGAAGATCTCTTTCTTATTTTTAAATCTTTCAAAAAGATTATCAGCTGTTTCAATAAAACACTTTTTTACANATCTGTGTGCAAAGTGATATCCGGTGTCCCTTCCTCAAGAGTTAGAATGAAAAGCCGTCTTTGAAGTGATTTTCCACAAATTGAATTTACAATTTTAAAAGCTATGTCCATAAGTCTTTGTATTGAGTCTCTTGCTTGCCAAAACTTGCTGGTGAATGATGCAGTGGTAAGAAAGGAAATCAGGAAAGTCCTCATGCTGTCTACAGAGGNCAATGGGAATGACAGGTCCTCTACAACTGTTCTAATTTTTTGGAAGTCACAGAATCTATTTACAAAATCTTGGATAACAGTTTTGCCCCATCAGTAGTAATGGAACATTAGACTTTGAGACAGAAGAATAGAAAGAATTAAATATTTCCTGACCCTGTAGTCCTCCCTTTTAAAGAAATCATTCCAGGTATTTCTTCTCTGTCGCTGAAATCTTCAAAAACCGTCCGAATAAAAACTAGTAACTGGGCTGTCTCTGATGTCTGTAGATTCATCCAGCTGGAGGGAGACAGCAACACAATGGAAACATCTTTCAACAACTGTTCAGTTATGTCTCCACACATAATTTTTATTCGCCGCACAATGGTGTTTCTTGATAATTGAAGATCTCTTTCTTATTT
>NW_019733850.1:0-15862 GCF_002891405.2 Cryptotermes secundus
CGATCACAGTGGCCACATTGTCTAAGGCGTGAACTGTCTTCGCTCTCTCGAACGGTTGGATCGTGGATTCGATTCCCAGTCAAGGCATGGATATCTTTGTGTGCGTTTGCTCTGTGTATATGTTGTCCTGTGTGTAGGGCCTTGGGGCGGGCTGATTACTCATCCAAGGAGTTCTGCAACCTGTGTAGAAGGATTATGAAACTGAAGAAGAGGCCAGGCTCAGGCAGAGGGCTGTACAGCCATTGCCGAATGAATGAAATTCCTAAGCATTTTATGATCGCGCTCGTTTTACTAGAAATTAATTTGAGTCCACAATCACGTTATTTCCCTTGAAAAATTTAGGCCTTACAACTTACACATATAAAAAGCGGCCTCCGTAGTCTAGGGGTAACGTTCCCACCTCGTGATTCAAGGTACGCGGGTTCAAACCCGGCGGAGGTTGTGGAATTTTTAAGGGCGGAAATATTCAGGGAACAAGTCCTCTGGGAGGGGTTTTAAGCCGTGGATCCCTTGTCGTAGCTTTACGGCACGTAAAAGAACCTAATGTCTCAAGGGGACATCTGAGCCAAATTCTGGACATTTCCCCCCCAATAGTTGTATATAACGCCTCTGGTAGATGGGGGAAGCATCGAGATACCGCTGAGCCAGTAGAGGCCGAACTCGCTGGCTGAGTCGGGACTAATGGCACGCACCAGTACCGATAGGGTATAGTGACTGGTAGAATATCACAGGGGGACGCACAATGGACCAATATCTGGTCTAAGTGCATGGGGAAACCCACCCTCTCCAATAACAACAGCAACAACAGCAACTCATATAAAGTAACTTTAATGTTAACGTGTTTCCTATTAACTTAATGGAGCAGAGTCTCTATTGAGAAGCTGATAGTCACCCAGATGCTCAAGAAATTTCCCTCTGCTTCGACAGTCTAAATGTCCTGCCGCAGGGCTTCCTTTACCGTCCTAAGTGAATCAAGTATGAAGTATCACATCTTTAGCTAATATGCGATTTGATCCTTCCCTGTGTGCCTGGACTCACAGATATTACTTCTATTCACCTTCTGAGTACTGAGTTTCATATGCATTTCTGTTGTTCGTCGACTTATAAATGTAAGGGTAAATACAGCAGTCCCTGCTTATAGCGGACGACATATAACAGACAAAATCTGACAAGGCGTTTGCGTTTTTACATAAACTTATGTTAAAACCAAAACAGGTGATTGAAATTATGTTAATTCATTTATTGTTTTACGTGATATAAATAGAAGAAACAGTGTTCTGTGCACTTCCCAACTTTGTTTCATATTTAATTGCTCTGTGTAGAGTTGTAAATTTTTGAGATGTTGAGGACTATTTAAAACAAGACGTTCTGGGGAGACCTCATCGCCTAATTTCCTTGTTACTTCACAGACCGTAAAGAAAGTGGTACATTTTACAGTTGTTTTATTTTTCCGCTTGTATTCGTTGCCGTGATAAGGATTTTACCTAGCCGTTGCTTAGCAACGATCGGGGGATACACATATACACACGATGCATTCAGCTGACATGGGTACAGGTGCCATGATATCCATACCAAGTTTCATAAAGTTTGATTCAGCCATTGAACGTTTATAGAGTGGATACACAGATACATATACAGGCAGGCAGCACGGTGATCACATAAGCTTGTGTTTTATGCTTTCAAAATAAGGAGAATAAGCTAATAAAAAGGAGCCTCAATATGGAAACATTTATGTAATGACATTATGTGTTTCAGCATATTTCTCGTATATTGGCTATGTGTCGTATGGCTTACTTCCGTGATTACCCCATCACTCTGTTATAGCAGACATCTTCGAAAACAGACATTCCGTGTAGCTCCCCCCCCNCCGGTAGTCCAGTTACTGTAACACCAATACGTAGAATAACCTGATAATTAATAAAGATTCATATATCTCAGAAATGGGGAGCAGTCTGGCCCGTTGCCGTATCGCCACGTGAGATCATTTGAGATTTCATGAGAAGAAATGCAGTGTGATACGGATAACTGTGACCTGGAGTTGAGTAACTTCATGCCAGAGGCGCATGCGCTGAACCGGGTTAATTGAATGCCTTTGTTGTGGTAAATTGTGGATAATCTGTACATACACAGACCATACGAACCCAGCGGGGAGTTGCTACCCACACGACACCTCAAACAAACAAAACAACCATACCTGAATCCAGACGTAGCGTGGCTGCTACGCTTCTAGAGCCAGATTAGTCCATTCTGTAAACTGACGCCCTCTTTCATCACTAAACTCAATTTCAGTACCATGGCCTTGTCTCTACTCTCGAGTGTCACAAGTCTTCTGTTCCGTTTGTGTTTCATGACAGTTCTTTTTGTTTCATCGTCTGAATTATGTTAAGTGGACAGAAAGTGCGATTGGTGATAGTCTCTTACCCTCAGAGACGATCAGTAGCTCTTCAGGTGGACACTTCGGCTCCTCTGCTGTGGCGAGACTGTGCCACTCTTGCGAGGCAACGGCAATTTTAAACAGCGAGATGACAGGGCAGAAAGACGAACAAATGCAGTATCATGTCGAGAGGTATCTGTGGCCTTTGGAAGTTACACAATCTTCTTCAGATATGTGATTTGAAGGGGATTGATTGATTCTTAATTAAGGCACAGGAAAGTAGAAAGATTGTGAACTTGATGGTTCAGTATGGACGGAGGTGTAACTAAGTAACAAGTTAAGTCATTGGAACTCAGTGCTTCTGGATTACTGAGTGTGTCCCTGGTCAGCCATATCCTAAGCCAGCAGAAGCATGTCAAGGTCTTCACCTCCTGTTTCACTGAGTCCATCGTAACGTATCCCTTCATCCAAGTCCAGGTATGCCAAATACTCGCTTCCCTTCAGTCTATTGAAACAGATTTTTGTACTGAGGGCCATTTCTCATTTACGTAAGCCTCTTTCAGTTTTTTCAGTTTCTAATGCAACACAAACCGTCCACATGTCATTTACTTTAAAATGTCATTAACATCGCATTTAATCGCAACATGTTTCGGTCTTACGAGGCCATCTTCAGGCAATTGTTCGCCAACAGAAATTGCCGCAGTGCACCAGTGCGTGTGTCAGTGTACCCCGTGCTATTGCATACTGTCGGTACGTACCAAAACGTGTTTGTTTCGAGCCTGATACTCTCTCTTCCCTCGGCGTTATTTTCATTGTGCGGTGTCCAAGTTCTGTGTTGTGTAATATGTGTTTATTGTTAGTGCGAAGATGTGTCATGAATTTATTACTTTACTATTTTTGGATGTCTTGGGCCAGGCAGTAGCGTAGTAGGTTGACGCAATTTGCTATAAGCTGGAAGGTAGCGCGTTCGATTCTCGATGTCATTAGATTTTTAATTTGAACTAATCCTTCCAGCCGCACTATGGCCCTTTGTTCGCCTCATCCTCTAAAAAAATAAGTACTCGGGTTCTTCCTGCGTGTAAAGAGCTGTCGGCACGTAAGGCTGAAAACCTCACCGCCATGTGTGGGTGAATTGTCTAGGAATTTTTGGAGCCTCTTCGCCCCAGAACCATATGGGCCTCCACGGGTTGTTACAGGGATAGCTTTACCTTTTTTTTTATTACTAGTGAGTTGGGACTAAGTCCCTTGTACTGCGGTCACTTCTGGCCTGTACCAGCCCCAGATGAGAGGTGAGTGTGATTGTGGAGCAGTTGGTGGAACGAAGATAGGCAGGGGAAACTAAAGTACTCGGAGAATACCTGCCCTAGCGCCACATTGTCCACCACAAATCCCACTTGACCAGACCCGGGATTGAACCCGGGCCGCCACGGTGGGAATCCATCGACTAACAGCTTGAGATATGGCGCGGCCTTACCTTTACCTTTGCCTGTATGTTGTTGTTATATACTTACACCCCCTTCGTGTGTAGTTCTAATTAATCGGCGTTGTATCTTCTGAATTGATAGTTCGGTGTTGTGATCACCTTATATAATCATGCTCGTTTTTATGACCTCCTATTGACTCACTGTCACACACAAATGAGTGACCCTCAGAAATCAAGATTATTAAGACTATAAATAATCAGTAAACCCAGAACGAGATATCCGATTAACGTGCAGCAGATGTGCTGCTTACCGTTGCTATATACACGGCGTTTCCTTTCACTTTACTTACTCGAACACTTCATTTTTACAGAACGGTTACGATATTAATTTTAAGGCGGTTTGTCTTCTAAAAAATTTCGCCTCTAAAACATTTCCCTGGACATCAACCGAGCAACAGCTAGCTCACTTCCACCGCACATCATAGTTTTTTTTTTTACTTCCCCTTGGATCGTGGGTTCGAATTTATTTTGTGTATGCGTTGTCCTGTTTGTAGGTAGTGGCCTTGGGGCGGGCTGATTACTCGTCCAAGGAGTGCTACAATCTGTGCAAAAAAGATTACGAAACTGAAGAAGAGGCCCAACTAAGGGCTGTACAGCCATTAATGAACGAATGAAATATCTAAGTCTTACATGATCCCCCATTTTACGTTCTAGACATTAAACAGAATGAAACATCAAGTTACTTTCCTTCAAAATGATACGCCTTACGTAACGTGTTCCTGATTAACTTAATGGAGCAGAGTCTCTATTGAGAAGCTCTTCAAGAAATTTATTTTCGCTTAGACTGTATAATATTGTGCGCCATTACTTCCGTCCCAGGTGAATCAAGTACGAACCATCACACCTTTGGCTACTATCCAGTTGCATCCTTCCCCGTGTGCCTGGCAGTGTTAATACAGTAGTAGTCCCTCGTTATAGCGGACCAGATATAAGAGATATAAGAGATAATATTTTATTTTTTTCGCGTGTATTCTTTGCCGTGGTAATGTTTTTACCGAGCCGTTGCTTAGCAACGATAGTGCAATACACACATAAACAGACATACAGATTGGTGAGACGACGTACTCCGTTGACATGGGTTCGCGTGCCATGATATACATGACAAGTTACATAAAAATTGGTTTAGTCATTCAAATGTTGATAGGTGGCATACACAGACACACATACAGGCAGGCAGCACGGTGATCGCATAAGCCTACTTTAATTTTTCCAAAATAAATAGAGTAGACTCGTAAAAAGAGCCTCAATATAATCACATTGTTTCTATATTTTCTCATATATTTGCTGCGTATCCTGCGGTGTTCTTCCGTCAACAACCCTTTATTCTCTTGTAACAGACATTCTGCCCCCCCCCCATTAGCCCTTTTACTGAAATAAGATAGAAAACACCGACAATTGAAAAAATTTCTTACCTCTCAGACAGGGAGAGCGGTCTGGCCCGTTGCTGTGGTGCTACTTTGTCGCTGCGTGAGATCACTCGAGTTTTCATGAGAATAAGTGAATGTCATGTAGAGATAGCAGTGACCATCTGGAGTTGCGCAACTTTATGTAAGAGGCGCATGCGCTGAACGGGTTTAATTGACAATGAAAATTTAGCACAACAAGTGTATAGAATTTGACAGCAGTTTTACAGTGCGAAGAAAGCTCTAACCTTACCTAGTTAGATTCTAAAAGGTTTTGACGAGGTATAACATTCAGAGTTACTGGGTTTTCGGACCCTGCCCGTTGTGTGGTATTCTAAACACTAGAAAGCACAACGTTTCTGAAACTGGATCTATTTACGTCCTTAGGTTTGGGGAGAAACATCTATCCTGTTGGGTCCTTTAGAAGAGCTAACCTCAGTCACTGATTAGTGATCAACTCAGGCTAGCAGCTAATGCGTCCTATTTAATTTCAGTCCCACCTGGTCTTTCTGGACCTTCCTAATGGCATATTCTAAAACAAAGATGAAACGCAGTGGCGATAAAACATCTCCTCGTTATATTTTCCGAAAATAAAGAAGTCGTTTAAATAGTAATAACTTCTCACGGTCATTGGCTCTCCAAATTTAGCTTTTTCGTTGGAGTGTTCGATATGTTTTCAAGTCCTTTACCCCGTTTCACTTTTTAATTGAGCATAAGTTTATTTTAAACAAAGGTGAGGCTTTATTGCAAAGAATGTTAAGCCGTGCAGAACTTTTAATATGACTTTATTTTCTCGTTGCGATCACATGACACGAAAACTTTTGCTGATTCTGGAGAGGCTCTTTCAATACAGGGCATTAGCTAACTGCTGCTTTGCATGATTGTTCATTCAAAATGACGACACCATTTTCTTATATCCCCTTAGAATGTTTCTCCGGCTGGGTTAATTGACAGTTCAATGTTCTGAAACTATAGTTATACCTGTGGTCCTGTATGGGTGTGAAACTTGGTCTGTGACATTAAGGGAAGAACATAGACTGAGGATGTCTGAGAACAGGGAGCTCAGGAGAATATGTGGACCAGAGAGAGATGAAGTGACGGGAGGCTGGAGAAAAGTGAATAATGAGGACCTTCATAACTTGTACCCTTTTCCAAGTATAATTAGAATGACGAAACCAAGGAGGATGCGATGGGCAGGACATATAGCCAGATTCTGGGCGGAGAAGAATGCATGTAGGATATTGGTGGGATAGCCAAAAGGAAAGAGACCACTATGAAGACCAAGACGTAGGTTGGTGGACAATATTAAAATTAATCTTAGAAAGATAAGATTGGTTTGGTATAGCATGTGTCACGAATGTGGGAGAAGAGGAAAGCGGTAGCGTAGTGGTTGAGGCACTATGCTACAAGTGAGAAGGTCGTGGCTTCAAATACCGATGAGGACATTGAATTTTTTCAATTGACCTAATCTTTCCGGCCGCACTATGGTGGCCCTGGGGTTCACTCAGCGTCTCACAGTACCAGGAATTAAGTAAATAATTTTCCTAGAGAGTAAAGCGCGGGTTGCGCGTAATGCTGACAACCTTCCCGCCATCTTTGAGCCGATTGTCAAGATAATTTGGGAGCCTCAACGTCTCACAACCCTATGGGCCTTCATGGCCTGTTACAGGGATAGCTGTACTTACTCTACTTCTTTTGAGTGCAGCTTAATGTTTTACGGTATCTGCTTCATTGTGAATGTATAAGGGGTGGGCCTTCTTGGCCCTTGCACCGCGACCACAGTGATCTGTTGTGCCTTTCAAATCGCTTCCTATGTGAATTCTATAAATAACCAACAAACGCAATACGAGAAGTTCCATAAAGGCGCAGCAGATGTGCAACTTACCGTTGCTATATACACGGCGTGTTTCATTTCACTTTACTTACTCGAACACTTTCATTTTTACAAACGTGTACGATATTACTGTAAGGGGTTGGCCTTCTGCAAATTTCCCTGGTACATCAGGTAAAACCATCTCACCTGCATGGCACCTCAAAGTCTTTATGTCTTCATTTACTGGATCAGTAGCTGTTGTAGCTGCATTAGGAAACTTTTCCAATGTAAATGTTTTTCAGTCTGTGTCCATGCTTCGCTGCATAATGAAGGGTAGGTGTGGGTATTTTCAAGGAAGTTAAGGCAGTGTATATTTACTTATGTAAAGTAGCTTTATTGTTACGGACACGGAAACATTGCTGACTCTGGAGAAGCTTGCTGATGAGAGAGCAACGCACGAGAGTCAGTTTGCATCGGTATTCATTCAAAATATCTTATGTCTCTTCATGCTTGTCCTCAGAAGAGTTCTCCAACAGGTTCTATGGTCAATTCATGGATCTGAAAGATAAGAAAAATTGCTTTATTTTGATACTAGACACTGTGAGAGAGTGAATTTGTATGTTACATCTTTTTTCCCCGTTATAAATTTGATAGAACCTCAGTTACTCGACAGGTCGTGCCTAATAGTGATGGTAAAAGAACTGTGAACATTATGCAGAGTAAATCTGTATTTTTTTCTATGTTACACATACGCATTAACAGTTACTAATATTAACTATATAACTATATTATCGTCTAATTCTTCGTAATGTCTTGGTAATTATATATATCACTTGCTTCTACATTCAGTAGTACGAGTAATTCATGGTTTAAAGCAGAGAATCTATTTACTAGTTCCATTCTATTCCAACTTCTCTCTGTTTTTGTTTCCTTAAATGCAGTTACATGGATAACTTTTCAGTATACACACTGTATGCACAGGTATGTATGCCACGATTGTGCCATGGACCTGCACTGACAAGCTTGTTTTTTACGGCGCAGTTTACGTATTGAAATACTGTGTACTCACCTGCACATGTGGGGGTGTTCCAAGTACGTAGATCACGGAATCTGCAATGTCCTTCGATTTTAGAAATGGTATGTCTTTGAAACCTTTTAACGAGTCCTCTGAAAATTCAGATGCTTCTAGTATTTCGGTCTCTACAGCGCCAGGGCTGAGACTCTGGAAAAATTCACAGAACCCAACAATCATCTTACTAAACCATTCCTCGTTTGTACCCTCAATGCAGATTCACAGAATTTGATTTGTTGCCACTTAAAGACACAAGAGTACTTGATCCGCATGCGGTACGGATATACTGGCCTAGGTTTTTCATAATAGTATTCGTGTTTCTCTTTATCACAGAAGTACATCACGTTATAGAGAAATAAATACTATTACAAGGGAGTGTCAGTAAATATTCTACAAAAGGATGTAAAACAGCTGTAATGGAAGTAATAAGTTCTCTGTGTGTATCACTAGATAGCAGCACAGTCCACCTTCATGACAGTTCAGTTAGCACACGCATGCGCATGATCACAGGCTGGTTTAAATAGATAAATTGCGACGATGCTTAAGGGGGTATACTACCGAAAATCTGATTTACTTTGTGCGATTTTTATGGCCAATGGACTCTATACAGAGGATATTAATAAAGAAATGTTTCCTGTTTTCGACGGGAAGTATTTGTCGCGTAAAGGTGTTCACAACTGGGTCGAGAAAACCTCTCAAGGAGAGACCATTTATATAGTTTCCAAGTTTGCATAGGGTAATTTTTTCTGGGATATAACTCCTTGAAGTCAGTTGAAAGTAAACCGATGTTTCGGAGGAACATATCGCCTCGATCTTCAGGGTCGGAGAATAAACTAAGCAAGAAACCAGCGTGAAAGCAGGTGGTGAGCACAACAACCGAAACGTCGATTGAATTTCAAAGAATTACACGCCGTTATATCCCTGAATATAATACTCTTGTACTTGGTGTTTAATCAGCTCTTAACCCAATCTTTTACTTATTTCATGAGTCAATTCGATTGTTACTTAAGATAACCCGTAATGGCTTGAAAGCTACTGGTTGAATGTAATAGATACATATCAGTGTATGTAAATTACACAGGTAAGTCATACTATACTCACAGTAACACGGATTTTAGACTTTTGCTGGACAAGTTCCCGTCGGAGTCCCTCTGTCAGCGCTGTGACCGCGTGTTTGGAGGCACAGTACATCTGTATGCCTACGAAGGTGGGGTCCTTGTGCCCAGCAACGCTATTTTGTGCGAAGTAAAGGATTTGATCTTATCAAAATAATGTTACAAATAATATTCTCAAGAAATCACTAAAATTATCACTCCTTAAATCGCATACAGGTTAAGCAAACCACCTACGAACAATTTTTCCGTTAATGACTTCATCACTTTTCGTCCTTTCCATCGAGAGATTCACTTCATTATCACCCTCTAATATAAGACAAGCATCACGGGAACCCACATCGTATCTGCGAGGCATAAATATTAATTTAAATAATTTTTGCCTTAAAGTTTAGCAATAATATCAGAACAAATGTTATGAAGAGACATAGAACTCAACGGATTAAAAAAAATAATACTAATATCGAGCGATATTAGGACAACTCAGTAATAATAGGCGTATTTAGGAGTCTGACTGATGATAATCCAAACGTGGATCGAAACACATAGCACACATTAAAATAAAATCAGTGTTAGTACAGTGATATTAGAAAGGTTTGTCTGAAAATTTTGTTGTGTTGACGACCAAGATTAATACACATTTCACAGAGTAGTTTTTTATTTGAATTATGTTAGATGTTCGAAAATTGTAACCATACAACTCCGAAATGCGTCTCCTCCATGAAGCCATACATGGTGAGGTATGAATTTTGTCGCTACCGACAGAATTGCAGGTGTTCAGAAACCAATAGAATGTTTCTTAATTACTTCTACATTATACCGACACTGTTCTGTCTACTTTTGTATGCTCAGTGTATATTTTGTGTTATGAGTTACTTCATTATCTTTTTAATATTTCCTAAACGCATCTTCAAACGACGAGTGTTGCGTTCACTTCTCCAATTTCCCAATAAAACTTTAAGCAGCATTCTACGAGTACATGGAACTTTGTCTTTATACATTAATTACAACCGACCCGTTGACGCACCTGTTGATATGTATGATATGTCCATCGTCCACTCCTCTCTCCTTCATGGACTGGAGCGCTTCTTTGGTGCACACGCTGAGACCCAGCACGTTCAAATCGAAAATCTTTCTCCAGTTCTCCACCGGTCCATCTGTTGAATACACAAAATGGGGTGCAGTTAAATAAACTAATACAGTGATAGAAGGGCCCGCAGGTTGGACACCGCTGACACCAAGGTCCACTACAAAACATTGTCCATAGTCAATTCCATCTTGCCTCCAGTCACACAGAGGATACATTCGTAAGATCCGTCTCAATGTTATCGTCTCATCCACTTCATAATACTTGCTTCAAGTGCACGTTCCTCCAAGAATTTTCCCCTCCACACTTTTATATCCATTTCATGGCTGCTTTCAAGCCACATTCCCAGATCCTCAGTAAAATTCATAACCATTTCTATACTAGGTGACCGGTAAAATTTCCAAAGTTTGGTTATTCCCAAGTCTGTTTGCCTTATTTGTTTCCATTTTATCCAGAAGACAAACCATGCCACATTAAGGCCGATTTGTGGGACTTATACTGAAGCCTCATAATTCATCTAAATTTAATATCTAAAAGCCGTGGAGTTCCATACGGTTGTGAAACTGCGAGGCTCCAAAATTTTCTAAACAGGAGGCTTACAGATGGCTGTGAGGCCAGCCCTACGCTCCGGCCGCCGTTTATCCCCAGAAAGCTTTCTGCTACTCATTTCTCCTACAGTGTACTCCAGGGGCATATTACGGCTGGAAGTGTTAGATCCATTGATAAATCGAATGACTCAATCGGGGATCGAACCCACGGCTTTCAGGCTTGTAGCATAGTGCCTGAACCAACTACGCTTCCGCGTGCCCCGTCAAATGTGGTATTCTATTCAGTTACTGCAGCAGTCTGCTCCATTATTGCTACAAACCGTAACAGACTGTGCAACATAACTGCCAGTCAATAAAGTCTGTTAACGAAGCCTTCGAAGTAGTATTTAAATTTACCATAACAATAATTAGTTTCAGTATGACCATCATACCACTTGCCTTGTGGCGGTAGAACCGCACGATAACCTGCTGCAGAGAATCCTTCCTAGAAGTGCAATGGTTGTTCAGTTTGATGAACACGATGTGTACATTTCATAGCTCCTTTTATGATTTATTCACGCCAATTTACTGTAGGAGAGGCACATGCATATAGGCCTATACTGTACCGCTGAGACTGTTGAAGGATGCAACTCCTGCGTTGTTGATGAGGATGTCCACTCCCCCAAGGTTGTGCTTGATCCACTTGAAGGCTTCCGTTACCTCCGGCTCTTTGCTGACGTCACACTTTATTGCGTATAACTTTCCCTTCTCCGATTTGAGTGACTTTTCCAAAGCCTGCAAATGCATGGACATATAAATAAACATCAGTATTGTGATTATGGTCTTCTCTGGTGTGACGCCGTATAGTTGGTCTTCACAGCCCAGAGGATCGTAATTTTAATATTATCATGTGTTAGAAAGACTATAGACGGGGTTTGAATTGGTAATAGTATTTATTGCACAACTGCAGATCATAAAAACACGTAACTATATCGCAGTCGCTATTTTACACAATCTGCAGTTCACTGCAGCACGCACCAAGTCTTTTCAGTCTTCTTTCTCCTCACCAGTCGTTGCCTCGTAACGACTTTCAACGGCGGACATTCCCCTTACTCTTGTTTCGGGAATTATCCCCGTTCCTCAGCTAGCAGCTTCTAACAGCAACAGCTCACAGCGACCTAACTGCAGCAGATCTCTAACTAACTCACTCACTCACTCACTCACTCACTCACTTGTGACCCGACTTGCTTCACTCACAGCACTCATTCCTAAGCTGGCGGCTATCTCACAGTAAATTGTAGACCTGTCCTGTCTATAACACCCCGGCATGGACCGCCTCGAAAACACCGCTCAACATCTTATTTCAATTCTTGTTTGTTAGGAATCTGTTGCCTAGCAGCGGACGTTGTTTACTGAGTGATTACTTAGAAACGGGTCTACACGCGACAGTTTTAATAGCGATTGGAATCTAAATTTAAATATTCTGAAGGCGTATCGGAAGTGTTGATAACATTCCACATCACAGACCCTCGTTGACGTCTTATTCGTAGCCTGCCGTTGAGTTCTTTCGGGAAAACTTCTGAGAATGGGATTTACTAATGTCATGTTATATGGTTGCCTCATCTTACCTGAACCTTCTCCACTCTGCGCGCAAGTCCGACCACTTTGAGTCCTTTCTTCACGAGTTCTTCAGCGATGGCTTCTCCTATCCCAGCACTGGCTCCTGTTACTACGGCAACACGACCTGACCAACGCTCCATTGTTGAGATAACTTCGCTTCTTCGTTCACAACTTACTCTGAAACTAGACAAATTTATGAAGGATTACGATCCATTATTTTCCCACGGTAAAGAACACAGTTTGTCTGCTACCGTTCTGAAAGTTTAAGCTGTCAGATGTTTATAATCTGAAATAAGTAATGGCTGCCAACATTCCAATAGATGCTGAAGATTCAACACCGGTCATACCAACTGCCGCCAAGGAAACAATTCTGAACGAGTTCAATCCAGTTGACTTCCCCGAAATAGACACCCTTCTCGTGTAATTTAACATTATTTACCTATCTACTTCTTGGTCATTCCAGTAGCAACTTTCCCTATCGGATCTCAGTGTCTAGCTGCCGTAAACTCCTTCGATTAACTAGAAATTCAGACGAATGAATCATTTAAAATCATTAAAGAGTACAGAAACTGCGATTGTTGATAGTCTCTTACCCTCAGAGACGAACAGTAGCTCTTCAAATGGACAGTCCAGCTCCTCTGCTGTGGCGAGTCTGAGTCGCTGATGTGAGGCAACAGCAATTTTAAACAGCGTGATGACAGGGCAGAAAGACGAACATATGCAGTATCATGTCGAGAGGTATCTGTGTCCTTTAGGAGTTACACAATCTTCTTCAGATATGTGATTTGAAGAGGACTGACTGATTCTTAATGAAGGCACGGGAAAGTAGAAAGATTGTCAACTTGATGGTTCAGTATGAACGAAGGTGTAAGTAAGTAAGTAATTGGAGCTGAGTGCTTCTGGATTACTGACAGTGGTCCTGGTCAGCCATATCCTAAGCCAGCAGAAACAAGTCAAGGTTTTCACCTCCTGTTTCACCGAGTCCATCGTAACGTATCCCTTCATCCAAGTCCAGGTATGCCAAGTTGTCGCTTCCCTTCAGTCTGTCGAAACAAATATTTGTACTCGGGCCCATTTCTCATTTACGTAGGCCTGTTTCAGTTTTTCCGTTTCTAATGCCATACAAACAGTTCACAGTCCGTCATTTACTTTAAAACATCATTAAATTCGCATTTAATCGCAACATGTTTCGGCTATGCAAGGCCTACTTCAGGCAATTGTTCGCCAATTGAAAGTGTCTCACTTCTCCAGTGCGCATGTCAGTGCTATTGCACACCGTCGGTACGTACCAAAATGTGTTTCTCTGTTACTGATACTCTCTCTTCCCTCCGCCTTATTTTCATTGTGCGGTGCCCATGTTCTGTAATATATAATATATTATTACGTGTATTAGTGACTAATGACAGGGTTCGGATTGGTAATTGGAATTAATAGCAACCTACAGGTCTTAACAGGATATAATTATTACTGTAGCCGTCCGCCGACGTACAGCTTCCACGACTGTCGTTCGAGCTTGAGTTCTTAATCACAGGATACGGGTGCTTCGGGGATGGGAGTGGAACACACTTCGGGGTTTATGAATCCGGGGGGGGGGCTCCAGAACACACCGTGGATTGCAGTTTTAATTTAAAATTTCATTAATGATGAATATTTACATTATTCTCCAAGCTAGCCGCTCCGTCCGCCGACTAGCTACCACTACTCTTAAACACTTCTCTCTTCTCTAACTACCTTCCAACTACTGTCCTCCTCTGCTCCCTATAGCCGACTCCCCATCTTTACAAGTCCCCCAGTGGGCATAAAACGAAACAAGAAAATAACAAGAGAAAACCAAGGGTCGAGCCCGACATCTGCCCTACATTCCTATTTTTCGAGATGCCCATAAACCTCTGTAGGTCTTCAAGGAATCCAAGACCCCTCCTGGCCGGTCTCGCACGCGGTCAGTTCATGGGTTTATGATATACTGGGAGTAAACAGGTGACGATAGGGACAATAGCGGCACCCTTAGCCTAAGGAGGACAATAGCGGAATTACATCTAGACGGTCCCGGGATGGTATCTCGCCGATGGAGCGTCTCTCACGGTATTAAACAGTGTATAAGCAGTTCATACCCTTAATTATATAATTTTGACGAGGGACGTACGGATACATTACACTATTGCGAATTTACACAATCTACAATCACTCTACACTAATATTCTCAGTCTATTTCGAGTAGTCTTCACTGTCCGTTTCCTGGCAATGGATTTATTTACACACGAACTATAACAGTCTCCCTAAATTACACACTTTCAATATCGATGTACTACAGCACGTGTAACGCCGCACAATAATTCTTCTACGAGTAATTCTTCTTCTGGCCACACTGCCGTTCCTTTGGAACTTCGGAACTCAAATCCAGTATTCTCTCGTATCCTCTCCGCACGGACAACGCACAGAAAACACAACTCCTCTATTTTGGCATGGCGCAGACCACACAAAGGACATGTGTCACGTGTCAGTCTACGAGTTCATTGGTTCGTTACTAGCACTGGGCGTGGCGCAGGCGACATAGAAAACACAACCTCATCTATTGTTGCCTCTTGGACCATGTTCACACAGCTGTTGTCTGGCAACGCGTTGATCAAATGCGTTTCAATATGTTTATCATTAATGCGAAGATTATCATGATTTTATGAATTTGGTATTTTAGTATGTCTGAGGCAGGTGGTAACTTAGTTGCTTGAGGCACTATGCTACACGCCGGAAGGTCGTGGATTCTATTTCCGGTTTCATTAGATTTTTCAATTGACCTAATCCTTCCAACCACACTGTGGTCCTGGGATCAACTCAGCCTCTAACAGAAATGTGTACCAGGAATTTTCTTGAGGGTAAAGGGCTGCCGGCCGGCCCGTAAGCCTGAGAAACCATACCGCCATCTGTGAGTCGATATTCTCGAAAATGTGGGAACCTCGACGTCTCACATCCCTATGGGCCTCCACGGTCTGTGACAGAGATAGCTTTACCTTTTTACCTTTATAAAAATATAGTGTAACATGTTGCGCGACTGAGAACCCCCCTCCACCCTCCTCTCCACGGTAACGTAGCGCTCCCCGCCACTCCCCTCCGCGGTGACGTCACGCGGTGACGTAACGCGCAACGCTAACGTAACCGTAATCAACGTCCTACTTTCCTTCTCTTTCTTCCTATCGGCGTCCATCCTCACCAGCATTTCCATCATCTGCTGCATCTCCATCTTGTCGCAGTAGAGTACACGATGCACAATAATTCAATTATTTGTCAGGCGTGTTTAAGTTCGTAAAAATTCTGACACCAAATTATCACGTGTCTTGAGTACGAATCTCGTTGATCACGTGTGTAAGTCCTAATCC
>NW_019733850.1:18124-32216 GCF_002891405.2 Cryptotermes secundus
GGCCCTGCGATATCAATGGCTACTCTCTCGAAGGGAGCACCGACATTATACTGGTGCATTTGCCCACGATTCCTGGTCCGCGGTCCCCGACTGGCTGCACATGTGTCACACTGTCGACACCATTTCTCAACATCGGTCCTTGCTTGGAGCCAGTAGAATCTCTGTCGAACCCTATTCAAAGTTTTGTTGACACCGAAGTGACCTCCTGACGGTCCACCGTGCAGTTCGCTCAGAATGTCCTTCACTCTGCTCCGAGGAATAATTACCTGGGCTACTTGACGTCTTCCGGTGACGGATTCCCAGTCACGCTCTAGTACGCCGTTTCTCACAGCGAGCGATTTCCACTGGGCCCAGTAGCTTTTGTACGTGGGACTCCGATCCGCGATGTCCTGCCATTCCGGTCGTTGGCCGTTCTCTACTTCTTGTAGAATGGGTCCTATGTCCGGGTCTTTTAGCTGTTCCTCTCTTAGGGTAACAGGGTCCCAGCCGGCTGCCGGTAGGGTTCCAATAACGCGAATCTGCTTTACCTCTGCTCGCGTCTCCTAACAAAATTAGACGCCCACCAAGAAAAGGCGACGGCCGACAAGGAAGAATTGAAGGCCGAAATGCGATCTATGCGGTCAGAGTTGGATGATCAAATACAACATAGAGTTGAAAACATTTCAGCAATCGCTAACAAAGTTTGCTTCTGGGGCCCTCACGATTATATAAATTTTTGGTGCGAGTAATTGACGACGCCATAACTTCTGTTCCTAAAGCAGAAGGAAGAGCTTCTGTCTGCAGAGATGAGGACAAATTTTCCGGTTACTTAAAGGCAAATTGTACAGGGGATTGAGTTTTTCAAGTTTCCATGAAGGCAGCAGGTATCCACGCTTTGCAAAGAAGTGTGCAAAAATACAGGCCTACTGCTAGTAAAAGAGTGCAGAAACAGTTTTAAAATACTACAAATAGAACTTGCTCATGTCCCAGTATGTGTGTTTACACTAAGAACAGATTAGATTCCAGAAACACCCCCTACTATTAAACACAGAGAAGTACGATAAAATAACTTGACATGCTGTTCTGTAGAGGCTAGACGTGAAACTTGGTCCCCCACCTCGAGAGAAGAATATTTAATGCGGGTAGGGCCCCCTCAGGACAGGGTACAGAGCAACTTGGCTCAAGCTGCATCAATTCTGACTTGTATTCGGGAGGCACTGCATTCAAATTTAGATTGGCGCACCGACTATCCTGACTCATGCTGTTCATTGTTTTCTTCAGTCACACCAGGAGATAGTACCTTTCACTGGTTATGGCCGCTTCCTTCCACATTCTTCGGAATTATTTACTTGTCATCTTACAAGAGAAATGCATATAGGATTTTGGTGGGAAAGCAAAACGGAAAACAAAGCAATACGAGACCTAGACGTAGGATTGAAGATAATAATAAAATGGATCTAGGAGATATTGGATGGGGTGGTATGGACTGGATTGATCTGTCTCAGAATAGGGGGCCAGTGAAGGGCTCTTATGAACACGGTAATGAAACTCGGGTTTCATAAAACATTGGGAAATGCTTGACTAGTTGAGGGACTTCCGGCTTCTCAAGAAGTACCCAGCTCCTTGGAATGAATTAGTTACTGCGTCATACGCGGAACAAACTGAACCAGTCGTACACCCTTGGGGGCCGTTTATATTGAATCTGATTTAATTACATCAATGTATGGATCTCGCAAATGGGCTTTCCGACCAACAGTTTGAATGACGTTTCTGTATCTTTCATGCGTTCTGCACGTCTCCTCAATCTCATTCTTCCTGGTTTGATCATACTGATAATGTTTGGCACCAACTCAATATTTGCAAAGCTCTTTCCTACGTGAATATTGCCTTGCTTCTGCTGTCCCTTCGCTAATACATACAAATGTCTCCTTGTTCCTCGATCTCAAGCACTTTATCACTTAATGGCGGTTCTTGCGGTATTGTATTACATGGAAGAGTTTCCTGGACTTTTTCCGTCTTTTGACATTCAAAAAACAAGATCATAATTCTTCAGGGGGGCTACGCGATAGCGCAGTTCGTTAAGGCACTATGCTACAACCCGGAAGGTCGCTGGCTCGATTCCCGATGAGGTCACTGGCAGTATCAATTGACCTAATCTTCCAGCCGCACTATGGCCCTGGTGTCGACTCAGCCTCTGACAGAAATGAGTACCAGGAATCTTCCTGGGGGTGAAGGGCGGCCGGCGCGTAAGGCTGACGATCTCACTGCCATCTGTGAGCCGATTGTCTATAAAATGTGGGACCCTCAACGTCTCACAACCCTACGGACCTTCACGGCCTGTTACAGGGACAGCCTTACTTACAAGTATATCATGAGGAAGATCTTAATGTTCTCATTGGTGGATACAATTTCATTGCAAATAAGTTATCAAAAACACAGTGCCTATGCCAGGATGTAAACGTTTATATGTTGGTACTGACAGTTACTGACAGGTATTGACAGTCTGCAAGAATGTACAGTGAAACTTGCGAGCCGTATGGTGGATCACGCAAAGTAGGTCCATCTAGAGACCCCTCGACTTTCGTTGCTCCAGACTTTTAAGTGCATGGGTTGTTGAGCCATCTATTTTACCCGTTTATGTATATTTTTTTTATTGCTAGTGGGGTGGGACTAAGTCCCTTGTGCTGCGGCCACTTCTGGCCTATTGTACCAGCCCCAGATGATAGGCGACGGTGATTGTGGAGCAGTTGGTGGAATAAAGATTGGCAGGGGAAACCGAAGTACTCGGAGAAAACCTGCCCCAGCGCCACTTTGTCCACCACAAATCCCACTTGACCAGACCCGGGATCGAACCCGGGCCGCCGCGGTGGGAAGCCAGCGACTAACCGCTTGAGCTATGGCGCGGCCATCCCTGTTTATGTAAATGTTAATACTTAAGCTGTTACACTGATGATAGCAGAGAAAAGTGGGAGTATGATTAGGGATGACTGGTTGAAATAGACCACATCATTCAGTTGCTTAAGGAGAAGCAGTGGTGGGGGAAATATGACCCATGAAATTATACAGTCTGATCCAAGATTGTATTGAAGATATAGGCTCATATGAGACTGACACTACGTAATATGTACAGGTGATATAGCCTCATTAAATTAAGCAAATAATAATAGCGTAGTCGGTATAGCGACTGGATGCGGGTTGGGCGAAGAAGAGGTCGGAGTTCAAGTCCCGGTAGGGTCAAGAATCTTCACTTTTGCATATTGTGCAGACCGACTCTGAGGTCCACCCAACCTCCAATACAATGGGTACTGGGGGTTCTTTCCCTGGAGATAAAGCGGCTGGGGAGTGAAGCTGCCCACTCACCTCCGACTAGTGCCGAAGTCAAGAAAATGTGGATCTATACAAATAGATAGATAACAGATCCGTTAAATAACCGGTTATTCTATATAGTACAGAAAGTAGTATTCAGTCCTATAGCAACTGTTCCCTCATTTTCTGTGGCATGGTGTCCGTCTTTACCTGCGGTATCAATTCAAATGAGTCATGATTAGCCTTGGTCCACAAGCGACCAGCATTTGATTAATGTATGTATCTTATATCAAAACCCCGTAGAATATGTTAGATAAGGTCTTGCTGTGTCAGGTACCTGATAACAGACAGGGTCTTCTGGAATGTGGCATCAGGCCGACAAGGATGCGTTTCATTTAGATAAACAAATGAAGCATTTCATCTTCCCCTAGGCCTGAAAGCCTTTTTCATTTATATTATTACATAAAAAGACAGTAAAATACAGTATGTCCCAGCATGAAAGGTCAGTATTCTGGGAGGTCATAGTAACGGCCATTCTAAGAGAAGGAAGTGTATCTGTACATTTGTCCTATTCCGAACGGTTTCCGAGATGCAGCTATTTCACTGAACAGTACACTGTACACTGTACAGACGAGCAGCACGCCAGGTCCTCACGCGAGTTGCACCGAGATAGAGCTATTTCACTGTACAGTACACTGTGCAGACGAGCAACACGCCATGTCCTCACACGAGTTGCAAAGTGCATTGATGTTGACGGTGGAATTTTCGAAAATGTATTATACTGGTTGATTTGTTTCATTCTGGTCCGTCACACTAACAGTATTACAAATGATAAAACAACACAGCACGCTACGCACAAACATAGGACGACGACAAGAACTATATAGTTTCTTTTTGCTTACAATGACCGGTACTATGACCTTCCGGAATATTGACCTTTCCTCCTGGGACATCCTGTATATTATCTAAGTGATGTAATACTCACTGTGTGATTCATTTTATTGCAGTGTCAGTGTGTACACTATACAGCGTCAAGTGGAAGAATGATTGATTGATTGATTGATTGAGTGATGAATTTGAAAGCTTTTTAAGTCGTTGGTTAATTTGGGTATTCTGACGTTTATCTGGAGGGACTGGTGAAAACAGCCGGTGTCCCCCCAGAGATTCGAACTCAGTGTCTCCCAAATACGAGTGTATAGACTTAATCTGTACATTCACGCTGCTTGGTGCAGAATGAATGCATGCGCAGAAGCAGTAACCGTTCTGATTTGCGTTCAGGAAGCAATGGGCTAGAGCCTTGGCCTGCACGTTGGTTATCCTGACTGGCGTTTTGAATGGTTTTACCGTGCCCCTCTGTACCACCCTGTGACAGTACCTCAAATTATTCCACAAACGCTTCCTTCTCTATCTTCCTCAATTTACTAATGCTACCATTCACCATCATGTAGTCTAATCTGCTGACTGCGTCGTTAAGTTTTTTTTTCCTTGGCACTACAGCCCCAGTGGGCCTAGGCCTATCTCCATGAACTTCTCCGTTCACTTCGATTTCTCTAGAACTTACACAATCGGTAGGACTCCTTGGGCGGGTCATCAGCTCGTCGCAAGGCCTCTACCTGTACACAAACACAGAAAAACGCACACACACACACACACACACAAACTAAACATCCATGCCCTGAGTAGGATTCGAACCCACGGTCCCGGTTTCCAAGCGATCGAAGACAGTACATGCGCGTCGTTAAGTATACCAAAGAATAATTCATCGTAGCTGCATGTCTAGCCCATCAGAGACTCATAGAATCCGGAACATACTTTGTGACCTACATCAATCACAAAGGTCTGGGTTAAAGGTAAAAAGAGCTAAGTTGTCCCTGTGCTTAACTAATTAAGCACTACACCATGAAGACGTGTGGGGAGTGGATGTATAGATCCACATTTTCTTGATCTCGGCAATAGTTGGAGGTGAGTCTGGGTTGCGTCATATTATCTTCAACCTTAGATCCAAATATTTTCCAAAGTACTTCCGTTAAAAAATTCTATCAGCATCCTCGTAGTTTCCGAACATAACAGATTATAATGAAAGTTCGTTAACCGTGCGTCCAATTCCTAAGATGCAGAGCTACCCGTTTTCGGCTATCTGCGACTGTTTACCCAATATACGTGTGTTCACTGCTGTCTTCCATATCCAGAAGCCATGTCTACACCCAGAACGAGAAATCGTGTTATACTGTGGAGACAAGCTAAGCATGTAACAGGCTGAAGGTTCTGTGCTGACAAAGAATTTGAGGAAAATCATGACATCCTCTAAGCCATTAAATTTACTTTATTACGAATAACCAGTGTCTTCGTGGGAAGGTTATGACCCTCTCAGCATCTAGACCATTCAGTACCGAATGGTAGGATGAATGATGAATTATAAAGGATTTGGATGGAATTGGTCGTGACGTAATCAAGGTACTGTCCCAGCAGTTGCCCAGTGGGACTGAGGAGAACTGGGAGAAATCTTATGTAGGACAGCCGGTGTCCTAACTGAGGTTCAAACCGATCACTCACCAACGCACCTTGTGTCATCACTGTTGATGTTATGATAAGTTACACACTTAGTCACTGCCGTTGTGTTACTTGTCAGTGTTTCCTTAATTCATTACGTCTTATCGGCGAGTGGAACGTCTGAAGTGAGTTATCTGTGATGTTAATTCAAAATGTCGAATAGGATTATCACGTTTGCTCCTGTGGGTTCCGAAGGTCACGGAGTTTAGTCAAGTAACGCTCAATAAAACAGTTTGTAAATCTTATTAAAAATGATAATTATATCAATTTAATGTAAATTATTAGTTCACAGTTTACGTGTCATTCTGTATTTTATGGGTTATTTGCGACGTTTTTAGCAGCTGGACTACATACTACTGGACTACTACTACTACTACTACTACTACTACATAATAGGATGACGCATGAAAGGTGAGATAACTCAGTTGGTATAGCGACGGACTATGGGCTGGACAGACAGGATTTGATTTCCGGCAGTTGCAAGAGAATTTTATCTACACCACAACGTCAAGACAGACACTGGGGGTCCACCCAGCCTCCTACCTAATGGGTAACTGGTCTGTATCCCATGTGGTTTAAAGCAGCCAGGCCGTGAAGCTGACTACTCACCTCCCTCTGTTGCCGAGATCAAGAATAGTGGAGGTATACCTCAACTTTCCTGTACGTCTACATGACGTAAGCTTAATTAAACAATGAGACAACTTGTCCATTTACCTATCGTTATATATTTTATTATTTATTTTACCGGGCTGTCAGAATCTGGATTATATAGTGCCGAATAATAGGATGTTAAATGAATGATTAATTTAAACCTACCCCTTCGAGTATGAGGTCGTTTGTAACAATTCTTAACACAGTAATTTCTTAAGTTGAAGAGCTCATAGCTCCACATTCAACCGCCCAGGCTAGAGTATCACACCTGCGCGGCTGTCCGCAACCGCTTATTCAATATTATAACGTAGTATGAGCGTGACTATAGACGTGGTTTTGGATAATTTGACTTATTGACCACCTAAGGGTCTCAACTACAACTAACTACAGCACTATCGCTAATTTCCAGACTTTATTAAACATTGGTGCACACAGACTAGTATTCTCAGTCTATTATCGTCTACACTAGCCGTTTCCTGATAACAGCTCATAACTGTGGTTATTCCTGTGCTTCAGGGATCAAGCCCTCTCTGAACGGTGGCTCTCTTCCAACTGTACTATTCTTCAGAGTCAGAATAAGAGTTACTTTACGACTGGCGACTGTCTTGGCGACAAGCCTCTTGAATCCCACGACGAGATTTTTTTTTTCAACTGAATACTTGCTTCAATAGTCCTTATGAAACATCCTCTCTGACGGGAGGATGGGTGTGCCGACTGTCTAGAGAAAATGTGGGAGCCTCGACGTCTCACATTCCTGTGCGCCTTCACAGCCTATTACAGGGACTTTTTTTTTACCAGAAATTGGGGCAACCCAGAGACTTGCCGAAACCTATATATCCACAGTTCTTGTTCTGGACACTAGGTGGAGTTGAGAGGTCAGCTTCACGCCTCTGCCACTGTACCCCCGGGGAAAGAGCCCACGGTAGCCTTTGGATAGGAGGCTGGGTGAAACCTAGGACTGGTCTGGACACTGGAGTAGAGAAAAATATCTTGTCTCTGCTTGGAATTGTCGTCCATCCCGTAGCTGATCATGTCGCTATTCGCTCTTCAGTTGTTTCTGGTGTCCCTCCTGATTGCGATGTGTGAGTGTCGTTGAGTCCACAGTTCAGGGCTGCTGAAGTGTTTCGTATAGAAGTGAAGTAACTTTTGAGCTCTAACGGCATGTAGCTCCGTAGGTTTGGTACTGATGTTTCCGAGGAACATGCACCCTCCATCTCGAGATTGTAGAGAGAATTTTTTTAAAATTATTTCTTGCAATTTACAATCTACTCTACAAGGGAGCAATAAGTAAATATGTTGTAGGAAATCACTTGTGCGGAGTGATCATCCAGTGATGATTCTCCTGTGTAGTATGCTATGCATTATGTTGTTTGGTACGGCTACCCATCTTCATGACTGTGTTCTTTTAAGTCTGAGGGCCATTGTCGTTTTAGTCTTTGTCTGATGTTTAATGGGTTGCTTAGTTCAGTTACGCAAGTGTTTGATTTCTTCTGTGACGAATGGGATTTGAAGATCGTTGTGTAATGTGAAGTTCGAGACATACCATGGGGTGTTGGTTATGGAGCGCAGTACATTTGATTGTAGTCTTTGAATTATTTTGGTGTTCGAAGGCTTAGCGCACCCCCACAGTTGAACTCCGTACGTCCAAATCGGTTTCAATATACATTTGTAAATTAAATTCTTGTTTTCTAGGCTGACTTTGGATTTTCGTCCTAAGAGCCATGACATTTGTCGTACTTTTAGGTTTAGATGTTGGCGTTTTGTCTTGATATGCTTCTGCCAAGTTAGCTTCTGGTCTAGGTGTAGGCCGAGGTATTTTACTTCTGTCTGTATTGGGATTTGTAAATTATCGATTGTGAGTGGTGAGCGGTGTGTGCGCTTTGTTGTGAATGTTATCTGCGAAGATTTTGTTTGGTTTATCCTGATTTTCCATTTTTTGAACCATTCTTGTAGCAGGTCCAGATGGTGTTGAAGAAATTGCGATGCCATTGCCGGGTCACGGTCTGTTGCTAGGAGAGCAGTATCGTCTGCAAAGGTTGCTATTGTGGTGTTGTTGGTTGTTGGCAAATCTGCAGTGTATATTAGATATAAGAAAGGCCCAAGCACACTCCCTTGTGGTACTCCGGATTTTGTTAGTTTGTAGCTAGAATAGGCATTGTTGTATTTTACTTGAAAATACCTTTCTGAGATGTATGATTTTAACAGTAGATAGTATGGACTTGGCAATTTGTTCTTAATTTTGTGTAGTAATCCAGTATGGCAGACTTTATCAAAGGCCTGGGCGATATCTTTTCGATATATTGTTTCTCTTCTATACTTGTGGCAATTTTGTTGATTATTCTGTGAGTTTGGTGGATCGTAGAATGATGTTCTTTGAATCCAAACTGATAGGTGGGTATAATATCGTGGATTTCTGTATCGTGTCTAATTCTGTTCAGTAAAAGTTTTTCAAATATCTTCGAGGGAATAGGTAGCAGGCTAATGGGACGATAAGAGGTCACTTCGTTATTTGGTTTTCCAGGCTTTGGTATCATAACAATTTGAGCAAATTTCCATATCGGAAAGTAAGATAGCCTGTGCATGCTACTGAAGATTATTGTGAGTAGTACAGTTGCTTTCTATGGCAATTGTCTCAATATCTTTCCCGTGATTACGTCGTAGCCAGGTGCTTTGCATTGGTTCACTTTCTTAATCTGTTGCTTTACTTCTGTAGGTGAGAAGGCTTTGATTGGTAAAGACATTTGACATGGCGTATCTAGAGACTTCTCAATTTCGTTGTCATTATGATGATTAATAGAGTCGTGTGGTGTAAATACCAGAGAAAGATATTCAGCAAAACGTAGAGAGAAATGAAACAAGAACATTTATTCCAGAAATAATAATAGTAGTAAACATATTTATATAAATTAGTGTCATTTGTCAAAATTATGTGTGATTTGCTACTACAAATACTATATATGATGCCTTTACAATTAGCGGCATTTAAATACTGAATACACAGACTCCTTACACTGCTCCTTAATGAAAATAGTAAAAAGAAATAATTGAACGCCATAATAAATATAGTAGTGATAAATAATGGATACAATAAGAACGATATTTTAATCTTGTACAATCGGCTGTGCTCTCGCTGGGCTGTCGCCCTCGCCAGTGGCTGTGCTGTTTCCGTCGCAAGTCGCTGGGCCGTCGCCCTTGCCGGCGGCTAGCCTGTCGCACTTGCCGGTGGCTGTGCTCTCTCCGTCGCAAGTCGCTGTGCTGTCGCCCTTACCGGCGGCTAGCCTGTCGCACTTGCCGGTGGCTAGCCTGTCGCACTTGCCGGTGACTGTGCTGTCTCCGTCGCAAGTAGCTGTGCTGTCGCCCTTGCCGGCGGCTAGCCTGTCGCACTAGTCGGTGGCTGTGCTGTCTCCGTCGCAAGTCGCTGTTGCTGTCGCCCTTACCGGCGGCTAGCCTGTCGCACTTGCCGGTGGCTGTGCTGTCTCCGTCGCAAGTCGCTGTGCTGTCGCCCTTGCCGGCGGCTAGCCTGTCGCACTAGTCGGTGGCTGTGCTGTCTCCGTCACAAGTCGCTGTGCTGTCGCCCTCGCCGGTGGCTAGCCTGTCGCACTTGCCGGTGACTGTGCTGTCTCCGTCGCAAGTCGCTGGGCTGTCGCCCTCGCCGGTGGCTGTGCTGTCTCCGTCGCAAGTCGCTGTGCTGTCGCCCTCGCCGGTGGCTAGCCTGTCGCACTTGCCGGTGACTGTGCTGTCTCCGTCGCAAGTCGCTGGGCTGTCGCTCTCGCCGGTGGCTGTGCTGTTTCCGTCGCAGGTCGCTGTGCTGTTAGGGTCTTTCGAAGCGCCTGAAAGCTGAACATATCACAGTGCGTTCAGGAATGCCAAGCAACGACTGCCATGCAGACGTTGAAGACTTTATTTTGTGTGCTAAATTTACAGTAATCTTTACAGCGTTGTAATCATTTTATTTACCACTTGTGAGTGCGTAATAAATTTATTCATTGAATCGAGAACCCATAATTATTATTCACGCCAGTCAGGAAGACGTGACGCTCGGGTTTTAGTTTTCTATAAACTGGGATTGCTGAGATAAATGTGACTGAATTTTATGCAAATTATGTTCTTCCGATAGACAGTACTTACAGCTCTTAGACTGGTAATGCGATCCTCCATTTTCTTGCTTTGTTTCTTTACCTTCCTCATGTAATTCTTCTGACAGAGAGCGTCTTGCATGCTGGGAGGCTCGAATTCCTCATCAAGTTGTTCTCCTCGCTCCTGAGGACATTAAAACCAACCACAAGATAAGCTCATGTTCAGAAATAAAAGGATGAAAAAAAGAAAAATATCTCTGAATAAAGACAGGCAGAGTAAGTTATGGAACAAACCAGTGCTTCTGTAACAAGCAACAGTAGAAGTAAACAAAATAGCGTAGGGTATTTCAGTTAACTGTAAGACTTGAATGTTAATGTGCATTCCAAACTTGACTTCACCACTTTACAAGTCATTATAACCTCGTATTTTGCTCCATACAGAATATTACCGTTCTTACATGACGTAGACGTACTTACTTCTGTCAGGTTTTTAAGGATCTTCCTTAGTCTCCTGTTTTCCTTTTCAAGTTTCTTCATTTGTTTGTCAGTCTTTGGTACTCCCAGTTCCGTTTGTACCTGAAACCATCGCAGCCAATCAGAAAGTGGTCATGTTTGCAGACAGAGACATTAAAGAGAAAGGAAGAAGGAAATGGCACAACAAACGGCACATGCCGTCGCTTGAAGAATTCTTTGCCAAATTACTCTCCTCAGATTCTGTTTTCAGTGTTCGCAGGATGGTAACTGCACCCATTATATACACAAGTTTAGCTATCGCTATATGGTAACATTATTCTCCCGATGTGCTCCAAACCTTCCAGTTGAACTTAACAGTTTACTGAGAAAGCAGTTTCAATAGATTGTAGTATGTCTATGGCTACATGCCTAAGTAGGCACATCCACCTGAAAATATGTTACTGTTCGAGATCTCGATTGTTGCTTACTACAAAATGGCTAATGCATAAACTTGAGGGACGAAAGACACTAACTCCCTTTCATTGAGGATGTTGGAATGATGTTTACTATTATATTTTCTGAGCTCGCAATTGTTTGAGGTAATCATCCTGCTAGACGTATAATTTTGTTTTTCTCTCAGTTGGACGCAGATAAAAGAAAAATTGGACCATACATGCGACACTTGGTAGGAAGCCAGACAACAGACACATATATACAGGTTATGAAACATTGTTTGGGTACCATCATTTACAGTAATGGCGACGGTACAGATCTGAAAATGCTGTATCCTCCAAGCATTACGTAAATGGAACCTCTTCTTGAGTAATTAGAAATTTCTCAGAGTCAGTAATGAGACGATGAAGTTGATGTTGATAACGCAGGTAACCCACTTAAAGTTGCAAGCAGTATTAGTATGAGTTTTAAGATCCGTGCGCCATCTGATCACATGACCACTGAGAGACGAGTCCCGCACACTGGCCACAAGCTAAATTACATTTTGTTGTTACATCCTAACTATTTTCTTTTACTTTCTCCACAACAATCGGGAAGAGGCTCCCTGGACTGTTGCAATTCGAAACAATTTTCTGAACTTGTGACATCGAAGTTTACTAAGTCTCCTTGACCGGTAAAGGGGCTGTTCGGCCCGTCTTAAGGTTGTCCCTACCCAGAACTACGCAAGCTAAGATGAAACGCGAACATTTGTCATCCCTTCTATGCTGCGAACTAACAAACACTCACTGGATTGTTAGGAAACATAGCGCGCCTTAGCCTACACGGAGATTGTGATTATCCTGCATTGTCTGAACATAAATGTAAATATACGGACACAGGGGTCGAGGAGGTAGAAATCTTTGCAATAGGAAAGCAGTATGTGAGGTTTGCACGGAACTCATACACTTCTCCAGGAGCGATTCAATGCATTTCCCATCATCAGAATATTACATCCTCACAGCCAGCTTTCGTATTAACCTCCCAGCTACAAGCGCACTCACAGTGCATGGTGCAGTGGCTTACCTGCTCTGCACTTGCGTTCACGGGCCGTTCTTCTGTTGCTTGCGGATCCATTTCTTTCAGTTCAGGAGCCGGTAAACTCAGTGTCTGTCCGTTTTCGTCTCCTTCAGACACTGAGTTTTCTGCTCCCCCCTGAGTTTCCGCTGCACTCATCATGTCCGGTTCCACAGCGTCCTCACGGTTCAGCATTGAGCACTGCGCCTCTCCCTCGTGCAGAGTGTAGTCTGCATGGTCGCCCGTGCTACATGTCGCTGTGTGGCTGCCTTCGTTCCTGTAGACACCAAGCGGGGATGCATCACACAAATAGTACATGTAGATGTGTATTTAGTTGCTAGGGTCTCTTCCTACTCTAAACTCAGTAGTAACACCCAGTCTTACAGAACAGGTGAGAGTCAGTTTGGGAGGCTCTAGTTTCGGATGTCTGTCGGGATATTGGCTGTCCAGCCTGTGGGGTTTCATTGTTCTCCTTCGTCCTTCTATCAACATTCCTGAAATAGGCCTGGACCACTTCATTCGAGATGCTTCCAAACCTTCAATCACACTACAGTCTGCATGCTGAAGTAGCATCGGTAGATAACTAACGGAGGAGAAATTCAGTAACAACAAACGGATGTGTGGTCTGATTCAAAACGGTCTGCTGAGTAGTCACACTTTGTTACTGGATGGTGCGCATCATTATAATTTCATTGTATTGAGGAACACATGGGCAGATGGAACGACGTTACTGCTGGAACATATGGAGGCTCGACGTAAAGTGGAATGATGTAGCTCTCGCGTCTAATTCAATGGATGAGGCAATTTGTTTCGATGAACTGGCAGACATGAACAAGGAGAGGGAGTGCACCCACTAGTGGCTAAATACTCGGGGAACATGTACACTCTCATGCACGTACATGATAAAATCTGAGATGGAGTTCATAGTTGCTTTACTTACGCAGATTTATTTGAACGTTTCTCGTGCTGACTCTTATTGGATGAAGCAGAGAGTGGCTCTGATCTAATTGGCTGTACATCTACTGCCTAGACAGTCTGGTGGAGTTACTGAGCTAACCTATGCAAACTTCAGTGTTAAGAGGAATGAAATATCCGACAAAATTCTCTCATTCCTAACAATTAAGCCAAGAGAAGCTATACCCATATTTCAGAGTATGAAGTATTATATGCTTGTAATTTTGTAGCTGACATGAAACTTGTGGAGTGCTCTTGTCCGTCACATATCTTACACAGTACCAGTTCAGTTCATGCGAGCAGCCGATGTGCCTCATATCCTCATTTATCCATATATAGTGCCTCATGGATTTAAAACCCTTGTCAGATACGAGATGTACACTTACCTGTCCCTAACGCAGTTCCACTCGCCGCGTCGCTGTTCTGTTACCGTCACAGGTAGCTGTTCTGTCGCCGTTACAGGCGTCACAGGGCGCTGTTCTGTTGCCGTCATAGGTCGCTGTGCTGTCACCGCCACAGGCGTCACAGGGCGCTGGGCTGTCACCGTCACAGGTAGCTGTTCTGTCGCCGTTACAGGCGTCACAGGGCGCTGTTCTATTGCCGTCACAGGTGGCTGT
>NW_019733850.1:32773-49090 GCF_002891405.2 Cryptotermes secundus
GCTGTCACCGCCACAGGCGTCACAGGGCGCTGTGCTGTCACCGCCACAGGCGTCACAGGGCCCTGTTCTGTTGCTGTCACAGGGCGCTGGGCTGTCACCGTCACAGGTAGCTGTTCTGTCGCCGTTACAGGCGTCTCAGGGCGCTGTTCTGTTGCCGTCACAGGTCGCTCTGCTGTCACCGCCACAGGCGTCACAGGGCGCTGTGCTGTCAGGGTCTCTTGTTCTTTTACGAGGCTCCTGGGAAACTGAACATATCATAGTGGTTTCAGGAACGTGTAGCTAAGTGGCTTAATCACCGTCGATATTGCGTGATTCAAGAATAGTTTGCGGCATCACAGAATTAATATTCATAGTGAATTTTCTTCGATTTGAACAATTACACCACGGCTAAATGCTTCACACACCTACACACATGCATTGTATTGTGACGAATATGATCATATGCTAGGCCATGGCTTGTTGAACACTTCCTAAAAACCGGAATGATTGCAGAAATGAATATTATCCATTGCTAGACAAGTAATGGTTGCAAAAAGTTTCGTGACAACGAACACGCTTGGGGAGATGAAATCGTTTCCCAAATTAACACAAGATTCTGAGACAACCGATTCCTCGAAAACAGTAATGGAACCCTTGAACGTGGTGACTTCTGGTGACCGCGTGGTAGTTACAAAAGTCAGTGGATTCGTGATTTTGTTAGACAGACGTCGTTCAAGGCATTCAGAAAGTCATTCATAAGGAAATTCAGAAGGCAGTTCAATAGTTGAAAGTTTAAGCAGATAAGATTCATTACCAAGCAACGACTAGCAAGGAGATGTTGAAGACTTCCTTTTGTGTGTTATAGTGACAGTAATATTTAGAGTGTTATAATTATTTGTAGTTACGACGCGTGAGTGTCTAGCAAAAAAAGCAAAAAAAAAAAAAAAAGTAAAGGTATCCCTGTAACAGGCCGTGGAGGCCCATAGGGTTGTGAGATGTTGAGGTTCCCACATTTTCTAGACAATCGGCTCATAGATGGCGGAAAGATTGTCAGCCTTACGTGCCGGCGGCCCTTTACCCCCAAGAATATTCCTAGTACTCATTTCTGTTAGAGGATGAGTCGACCCCAGGGCCACAGTGCGGCTGGAATGATTAGGTCAATTGAAAAAATCCAATGAACTCATCGGGACTTGAACCCGCGACCTCCCTGCTCGTAGCATACTGCCTCAACCAACTACGCTACCGCGTACCCCCTCGTGAGTGTCTAATAATTCTATTCATCTAATCCAGAACCCATTATAATTATTCACACCAATCAGGAATATGTGACAGTACTTATTTCTTTGTTGCGTGTACCCGTGCCAAGATGCAACGGTGTTCCATTCACGAGTACATAAGAATATGCCATTATCCATTATCCTCAGATAAATAACACCCACAACCTCACACACTAATTATGAATGCTAATATTACAATGCGGTATGCAGTATATCAGGTAGGTCTCTCGCATTCAAGCCTTGCACTAATACGATGTCTTCAAGGTGTGCTGCAAGTCTGTTATCTTATCAAATTCGTATTAGATGTAAATAATTTATTTTTATTTTGTTTCTAATTATTTTATAAATTTCATATAATGTTGTGGCCTATGGTCTGGTCACAAACGACGACTCTGTAAACAGCGGCCGTTGCTTGGTAACGGCCTCATTATACTCGTACACGCACGCAACAAGAGAAAAACTGCGATTTCTTAGTGGTTAGAAGCGGGACGTTACTTAAGGACTCTGAAAGGAGGACCGCCAGTGTTAAATTCACTTTGACTTTGACATAAAATATGGAAAAGAGTACTGTGGGACTCTAAACCAAGGATCACTGTGCTATTGAGGGCCAGCAGAAGTTTAACATGTAGCTAAGTTCAGTTGTGAGACAGTGGCCATCCGGGAATGACCTTAACGTGGAAGCTGAAGAATCTCCACTGTTAGAAGCCATTATCCGAAAACGGCTAGTGTAGACACTGCGGTGTGGAATACATTTAGCGCGGATTCTAGTGATGTGTAAAGTGTGGAGATCAGCGATGGCGCTATTATTAAGTTTAGTCACGAAACATGTGTTAAAGTGGTCAATAAACGAGTCACCAAAACCGGTTTCCATGTGACTACTCATATACGTAAAAATATCTACAACATATCTAATTTGACAATTTGCTAGAAACACATTTTTCAATCAGCATGATAATCTTTTTTTAATTTCAGTATGAACAAGTCTGAAGTCTGCTTACCTTCTCACATACCCATTTTCGGATGCACTCGAAGCACCCGCCGGTGGACGAGTCTCGGGAGTCTTCTGTGCACTCTCCCGTGTTGTCTGGGCATTTCCTCTCATAAAAATCTTCATCACTATCCAAGTCATTCTGAAAGAGGCAACGAATTTTATCAAGGCTTCAGTTCATATTTTAATTGGCAAGACCGCTTATGAGTTCTATAAAATTCTTACTTCCAAAATTTGTCAGACAGGCATGTTTCAGTCAACATGATAATCTGTCTTTTTAGTTTCAGTATGAACATGTCTGAAATCTGCTTACTTTAATGCATATCCACTTTCGGACCCACCCGAAGCAGCCGCTGATGGACGAGTCTCGGGCCTGTTTTCTGCTCTCTCGGACTTCGTCACGAGGAGAGCAGTTGTCACCTTCCATTTCGGCCGGAAAACACGCATGAATGCTTTCCGTACCACGTTCCATTTCCAAACCAGAAAGACCTATGTTAACAGACATTTCCGTGGTTCTTTCACGTTATTACGTACACAATCTTCGCTTGCGATAGGTTGAAATGCCAGTTGAATGCTGTAACAAAGGAAATACATCACGATTAAGCTATCTGAAATCAGGAAATTAATTAGTTGAAGTCTGATGAATATGAAAGTATTGACACCAGTGTAACGTGTTTTGCCACTGAAGACGCCGTTCGGGTTGTTAATTGGTTTAGTTAACAACCTACAAGTCTTGGCTACAATTAATTATCACACTGTTACCGGTTTACACAATTTACAAACCCTATGCACAAATCTCTTCACACAGTCCTCAGTAGTCTACACGTATTCAAAGTACGGGAGCTATATAAGTGTCACTGTATTATACACTTACAATAACGTCGGCGGCGGCTACGTTGTACCTGTGTCACTCCTGATCACAAACTAATGACCTAATGACCTCCTACTGCTCAGCCTGCTTTTTTATATCTTTCGCTGTGACCGGCCACGTCACGGTAGGTAGCGGTCCACGTAACCGCGTTGGGGGTGAGGGGCGGTGCGATGACTCACCTTCCACGTCACTGCGGGTGGAGGGGTGGAACGACGTTGTTCTACTGTTGTTGCGGGCGGTTACGCAATAGGCCACATATACACGGTGCCAAATCCCAGAAGACTGCTTTCTTCAGGCCAGATATCGTTTACCAAGCAGCCCGTACCTATAGCAACAGTGTTACACGCAGTAATACAAGCTGGAACTTAGCATACGTAGTTAGGAAAGTACAGAAGTACAAGTAGGCTTGTGAGATCATTTTGTTGTCTGCATATCTCCTTGTTGCTAGGCTTCGGGTTAGTAAATAGGTTCCCACGACAACGAATACACATGCAACAGTAGAAGGATTTTTGCACGCCTCATTTTCTATGCGGTCCATGTCGTATCAAAGGAAATAATGCCGTTAGTTTTTCCCAGAACTTATTTTTTTTACTTTTCCCCTCGCTTCTTTTTACGGGCAGCAATTGATGAGTTCACATATAAACTATTTTTCTTTGAGGGACACAAGATGGCAATGATAATATAAACGTAGCCATAGAAACGAAATCTGTTTACATAAGGCCGAATAAAAATTTTCTTAGGAAACTTGTGAATTTAGATATGTGACACTCGAAAAAGAATATTATCCTGATGCTCGCAAAAATCACTATAAGCAATATCTCGGAATAAAAATAAAAACATATCGTGATTATTTAATAAATTGTTCTCTCCTCCAACACCCACAGCAGTAGTTTGTGTACTACCATCTAACGGTCAGAATGAGAACTATGAAACTGTTTTCTAGGTTATTTGTACTAGACTTGAAACTCACAATAAAGCCGTAATGCAGGTTTTCCATGCATAACTACAATCTGTATATGCGGAGCAGAACTTGTGCAGGATCCACGACGGTATGTCTGTTTTAATTCATGGGTCAGTGGCTTTATTACGTGTTATTTAATCCAAGGAAGAAATAAAGTGTGCGTTCATTTTATCAACATAACCTCAAAATTTAGCACGTGCACCATGTTTGTAATGTTTACTGATGAATAATTTCGAGGTTTTGAGACAGTTTATTACACTTTTAGAGGGCTGTGGTATGGGCGGAAAAAGTTGTAATATTCTGCAACATTGATTCTGCTAGACTGCTGCAAAAGAATATTTGTGCAGCAGACATTTCTTGGAAAGTAATTTCACTACACGTGGAAGATTACACCTGAACAGAGTGTCGGTCCATTGACTCCGATTCTGCTTCGCAATCATTCCCACATCATCCTGTCTCTTCATTGAATCCCTTGCCCTCAGTTATAAATCACAGAGACAATACGATGTATTTCTCACGTAAACAACACACTGATGCTATTCCCTGTAACACATATTCCTATCCATGCACATGGTCTCACAAGAATTTACATTCCTTGGTGGTGTAAGCAAGCAAACAGGTTGAAGAGTGAAACGGTCAGGCACAGAGAGGAAGATGCAAATCGTGGCATATCAGTAAGTCATTAGGAAAGTAACACTTCTTCATTTTTGCCTTGGAACGTCCTGCCCATACCTACTCATGGAGCAGTTATTGAACTAATGGAAGAATATCTGTGGCAGTTGCCCATGTGAGCATCATCAGATAATTCATAAGTTTGGGAAAGCAANCCTTAGAACATCCTGCTCATACCTACTCGTGGAGCAGTTATTGAACTAATGGAAGAATATCTGTGGCAGCTGCTCATGTGAGCATCGTCAGATATTTCATAAGTTGTCACCCTTGTGACAAGCACCTGGAGTGCAAAAACAGAAACTACCATGCATTCATTTGCTTTTGTCTCATTATTTAGGTACTCAGTACTGTGTTGATTACATCATGATCATCTGCAGTCAGAGACTGTACAAGAAACTAGCTCAGAACTTTTGCTTCATCTCTTCTCTGCTTTGCAGACATGTGTATTTCATCTCTGTATATTAGAACATCACTTTCAGACGATGGTCAGAGTTCATTCTGTGCTTTATCTTGAAGTGATTATATTTCTATTCAGAATTGTATAGGAAATTGTTTCCTAACTCACATGGTGCAGGTAAGATTGAAGTGCCATTACTTTACACTTGACTTGAAATGTTCAGTTTATCTGCTTCAATATGAAACAGTGAGGTGCAGAATTGATAGCAGGATTCACTGTGTATTTTGCAGTTAATTTTATTATCTATTTCTTAGGTAGGAGGTTAATAGTTAATAGTATTTACATATTTTATTCAGCTGTTTTATTATTCTGGGTATGTTTTTCATCTGTTTTATTATTATGGGTATATTCTTTCAGTTATTTTATTATTTTGTCCACATTATTATCTTTAATAATGAATTTGGAAACATGAGTATGTTTCAGGATCATGAGTTCAAAGTTCTTTAATAATGTTATTGCTTTTAATATATTATTAAATGCAGTCCTGTGCCTGTGTTTCTCTGTGGGCTTGAAACTTGGTCTCTGACATTAAGGGAGGAACATAGACTGAGGGTGTTGAGAATATTTGGACCGAAGAGAGGTTAGGTAACAGGAGGTTTGAGAAAACTGTTTAATGAGGAGTGTTGTAATTTGTACTCTTCTTCAAATATAATTAAAGTCAAGAAGGAGGTGATGAGCAGGGCATGTAGCACGAATGGGAGAGAAGAGGAATACATACAGGATCTTGTGTGAAAGCAAGAAGCAAAAACATCATTAGTAAGACCTGGGCGCAGGTGGAAGGATAATGTTTAATTGGATCTTATAGAAATGGGATGGGATAGTATGGGCTGGATCCATTTGATTCATAGGGACCAGTGGAGGGCTCTTTTGAACACGATAATGAACCTACGGGTTCTATAAAATTTGGGGAAATTCTTGAGTAGCTGAGTGAATAGCGGTTTCTTAGCTCAGCTCCATTGATTTAAGTTCAATACAAAGAACACAAATAGCATGTGTGACCTCAGTTTCTGATATCAGAACTTATCTATCATTTGCAGTTACTGCCTGTTCGTCAGTAACTTGAGCGTCATTCGACTGTGCTACGGAATACTGTTGTGTAATGGAACGAGTTCTGTGCAACAAGGAGGAATGTCCATTGAAACCTAGTTGTATTAAAGGTAGGTTTCCAGTATAACCACTCTGGTCCATGTTCATGTCAAGTCGCAGTAGGAATATGGTACAATGTTTAGTCCCTGAGACCTCAGGATGTCAAATAAGAGTTCTTGCCTGCCCAGCTAGAAAATGTCAGACTAAACTGGATTCTAGTTAATGAGTCCAGGTGACCCAAATAAGTTTGAAATTTTACCACCATATTGTCCATCACATCAGCACTCCAGACCTTAGAAGTTGAAGACTGAATGATTTCAGACATCTTAGAACAACATGGCAGTATATTTTATACTTCTTTGGGCCTCCCGATTATATGTAAGTAGATCACGTGCAAGAACTTTGGCATATGGTCGTGCGTGAAATTAGAATGCATGGGGAAGCAGCAGTGTTGTGTTGATATATGTCTTTGCTAGCAGGCAATGTGATGCACACAAATGCAGGCAGCATTATGACCTGCTTTACCTTTATTCTCATTGTTCTGGCTACTAGGCATGTCCATGTTTGTTACTGCGTCCAAACAACGGCATTGTTTATGAAGGCAGACCATCTGACACCGTGCATGATAAACTGGGAGCTTTTTCAACTACCAAGGTTTTAATATTTATATTTACATGCCGTTTGTTCAGTGATGCTGCCGACATCTGAGATTATAAGTAGCAATGACTAGGTGAGAGTGAGCAATTATTTGGAAAGATGTGGAAGGAAATGGTCGTGGCATATTTTAAAGTATAAATACAGTATTTCCTGGACAGACTGAAGAAATTTATGGAAATGGCAGTTAGGATAGTTGAAGCACTGGCCAGAACTCGAACCCAACATCTCCTTAATTCAAGCTAAAAGCATAATCGCTTCAAAGTAAAAGACAAAGCTAATTTACAACTGGTGGTTTACCGACAATCAGTTCATCTTGGTGCCAATCACCTCAAGACTCGCGACCATAGTTTTTTTTTTCAACTGGACCATAGCCATATCCCTCATGCTACATCCTCTGTTGATCGCTCCTCCTTATATGGTCTCTTCACGGACCGCACAGAAAACACCTATTCCCACAGCTTCTCTTTTTTGCTTGAGTGTCTGTTGTGGCAATCATCTGACTGTTGCTGTGACATTGAGTGGCAACTGACGTGTTTGCAGAGTCATTTGCTAACAACGGCTATCTCTGTCGGCTTCACAATTCTGGCTTTCAGCAGACATGTCACAACAGTACATTCACTTCGACCAGTTTTGTAATATGACGAGCTAAGTGGCTACTCCCAGTAATGGCTTTATGCATTAAATTGTTGCCAGGCAAATAAACAGCAGTGAACATGTGAAATGTGGGCATATTTATGGTTGCTTAACAAAGAAATCACTGGGGAAGGAATGTCGAATCCGGTTTACTTTGTAAGGAAATCTGTGGCAATGAGGGCAACAGCAGTGCTGACAAATAACAATTATGATGAGGATAATAAAAGTAATTCCATATACTCATAATATGCAATACCAACAGAATGAGGGGAGCAGACATCCAGCACAGTTGGCCCACCTGTGTGTCCTGCAGGCATATACTGTGCTTCACCTGCAACGTGCTGACTGTATCAGGCTGTGTCAAATAAATGTAAAAGTTTTGCATTGTATCCTGTTTATATTTACCCTTATCTACTCTTGTCTTACAATTGACTTTCCAATACAAATACAGGGCAGGATACTGTCACACTGATATATATCTGGAACTGAATGACATGGAGTGAGATATCGATGAAACAACATCCAATTGGGGCAAACATGACTGTGGCGCACTTCTGCAGTTCACTTGTTTGTATCAGGTGTTCTGCTTGCAGTGTGTGACTATGGCCCAAGGGTGTGAATTGGAATCAGTACCTCAGAGGTACTGAAATGTTTAGTAGGGAAGTTCATAACTAGACAAGCGGATAAAAATTACCGAGGTGTTCATTCATTCATTCATTCATTCACTCATTCGTTTATTTTAAAATTCCATGAATCCTCTCTGGTCACAATGTGCCTAGGATGTAGAACATGTCAGATTACTCTATGTACTGCAATAACTGATGCAGGTAAATAGTTATCAGTGTCACAATCATGTTGTAAAAACTAAATCATAACATATACAATTCGATAGCAGTCTATTATATACAATTCGTAAAATTGAAAAATTAGTATATAATAAAAATTCCATAGGTACAAACGTAAAATACTATTATTAATACCTTGTATTTAGTATTAGTTGTTAAAAATAATTCTTATACAGGATAGAAATTAAATTAACCATTTAAATAGTAGATGGACTATACATCCTTCTCTTCGGTATACTGATAATATTCATTCATTGAGTAAAAAGAATGTTGACTTAAGAACCTCTTCAGTGCAGATTTAAAACTTTTAACATTAGTGGCTAAGGTCTTTATTGACTTAGGGAGGTGATTGTACACTTTGATGACTGTTATGTATGTTCCATTATTAAATGTTGCTGTTTTCACAGCAGGAACATGTAAGTCATCATGGGTTCGAGTTACATATTCGTGAATCTCATTATTGGAATTGAATATATGTTTGTTATTTATTATGAAGAGAAGTAATGAATATATATAGTGAATATAATGTCATTATTTCCAATTGGTTAAAGATATTCCTACAAAAATCCCAAGGTTTAGTGTTTGTTATGATTCTAATGATTTTCTTTTGTAAGACAAACACTTTCTTGGCATGAAAGGAGTTACCCCAGAAAATTATGCCATAACTTATGAAAGAGTGAACACAGGCAAAGTAGATTGGCCTTAGTGTTGGAAAGTTAACTATATATTTAATGTCGTGCAGCGCATAACATGTAGAAGTTAGTCTACTGATCATCAGATTTATACGCTGTTGCCAAGATAAAACATCATCAATGGTTAAACCAAGGAACATAGTTACTGTTGCACTTGTTATACGTTTCTGTTCATAACTGATGTAGGTCTCTGTATCGTAGCGTTTCATGGTTCTAAACTCCATACATTGAGTTTTATTGAAATTTAGAGTAAGTAAATTAGCCTTAAACCAGGTGTTTATATCTTTAAAAGTTTGGTTAAGATTTATTTTATAGCTTAATTTATTGGGTTCTGTTATTATGATACTAGTATCATCTGCATATAATACTATGTTATTATCTGTATTTATCGTTTTGGGAAGATCATTTATGTATAGCAAGAAAAGCAGAGGACCCAGAATCGAGCCCTGTGGTACTCCACATTTTACTTTCTCCCATCTAGATGAATTATCACTATCAGTTGTATGGCCCAGAGCAACTCTTTGCTGTCTGTCAGTCAAATAAGATTCAATTAGTGTTTTAAAAATACCATGTACTCCATAAAATTCAAGTTTATCCAATAGAATTCCGTGGTTTGCACAATCAAAGGCCTTTTGTAGGTCGCAAAAAATGCCTCCCATAATTTGCTTATTATTCATAGCTGTGGAGATACTGTTAATCAATGAAAATGCTGCCTTCTCCATAGACGAATGTGTCCTAAATCCATATTGTTCGAGGGCCAAGATACTGTTTGCTTCAATATGAGTGATTAGCCTTGAATACATAAGTTTTTCTATAATTTTTGAAAAGGAAGTTAACAGTGATATAGGCCTGTAGTTGGAAACTTCTTTTGTGTTGCCTTTCTTAAAGCAAGGTTTGATTATGGCAAATTTTAATCTTTCTGGAAATACACCAGAATGCAGGATCACATTACAAATATTATGTCAAAGGAGAAATTATAAATGGAGCACTTTGTTTTATTATTCTACTGGAGATCTCATCATACCCAAAAGAATCTTTAGTCTTTATCGTTTTTATAATTTTCTTGATTTTGTGTGTGGAGGTATACTGCCAGCTCATTTTGGTAAAGGGTCTTTTAAATAAATTTGTTAAATAGGTGGAGGGATTAGTTATACTTGGATTAATGGGATTAGTATTATTTAATCTAGCGGAATCCGCAATAGATATGAAATAGTTATTATAAACATCAGCAATTCTGTTTTGGTTCTTTATTATTTTATTATCTGTCATTATAGAATAAATATCTTTGTCTTGTTTTATTTTTCCATTTTCTTCATTTATTATTTTCCATGTCCTTCTTATTTTATTGTTAGAATTAGCAATAATTTTGCAATAGTGTAATTTTTTGGCAGCTAAAATAACATTGGCTAATATTTTACAATATTGTTTAAAATAAATTTTGAGATTAATATCATTACTGTCTCTACTTAATAAGCTGTTACATGATTTTCTTATACCTGTAGTGATCCATTTATTATGGTTAATTTTGTGTCTAGTTCGTTTTTTTGAGAAGCAAGCATGGAAGCATCTTGGATAGGTATTGTGAAAGTTATTCAGTTCAATTCAATTCTTTATTATTAATGTGCCGAGTCAACAGCCACAGGGCCAATTACAGACACAGCACAGTGCAGATGAATGTAATTATATTATAGACAAACTTATTAAAAGTCAAATACAAATTACAGGTAAGTACTTGGAAGAAATAATAATGAATAAAAGTAAACAAACAAACAAACAAACAAACAAACAAATAACTGATAATTATAACAGTAATAATAATTTCATTATCATTAAACTAAGTGTTATTAAGAATTGAGGAATGAAACATAAATAATTAATTAAGAAATGAATAGTATAAATTTTCAGAGGATAATAATAATAATACGTAATTCATTTTGTTTTACTGGACATGCAAATAATAAAAATACTAACAGTTATACTATATTTAAAATTTGTTTGGGTAGAACATTCCTGGCTCCGAATACGTCAGCATCTCTGCAGACAACATTAGCAGCTGCTGCGCATCTAGCAGAAGGACCATTTTTAAATAAGGAGCAAACATTGAACAATGCAAAATCTCTGATATACCGAGCAGGAACTTGGAGACCAACAATTTCCAGGACAGAAGGGCAGAATGTAGAGCCAAAATGAACTTGAATAAGAAAGAGAGCACCAAGGCAATGTCTCCTAGTACGTAAAGTATGCAATTTTAACTGCTCAAGAGCAAGAGAATAATTGTAATGAACTTGAGGAAAGAAATGTTTAAAACAAAGGGCCGCAAACCTCTGCTTGATGCGTTCCAGCTTGTTGGCATTATTGTAGTTATTAAACATGATGTTAACATTATTATTACTAAAAATGTTTTCCCAAGAATCGAGACTTAGTAAATATTGAAAATCCATTATAGTGATGTTATTAATGTTTCTAGTATAGTTAATCTTAGAAGTCTTATTAGATACCGAGATGTTATTAAGTATGATGAGTTGGGCATCATGATCTGATAGTCCATTTATGCATGGTTTTATGTCATAACTCCTTCTATTGACAATGAAAATGTCAATCAAGGTAGCTGAGTTATTAGTGATTCTTGTAGGAAAATTTACTGTATCCCTGAGATTATAAGTATTTAACATGTCCTCTAATTGGTTCGTTGATTGCTAGTTTTCATGTAGTTTATGTTTTTATCACCACATATTATGAATTCTAGATTATGACTGAAAAAAGAGTTCAATATAGAATCAAGTTTATTAAGAAATATATCAAAATTACCAGATGGGGCTCTATAAATACTACAGATCATTATCTTATGTTTGTTTATTCTTGTTTGAATGGCTGCAATTTCCAAATCTTGTTCCTTACAATATTTTTGTAAATTTATATTCATAAATTTTAGATCTTGTTGGATATATATACATACAGCGCCATTTTTTAGTTTTTTCCTACAAAATTTAGCACCTAGTTTGTACATTGGAATATGCACAGCATCAATTTCATGGTCAGTCATATGATGCTCCGATAAACAGATTACATTTGGTAGTTGATTATGTAAGGAAATCATAAGTTCTTCAGTTTTACCTTTTAGACCCCTAGTTTTTTGGTGAAAAATCATAAATAAGTCCTTAATGTCTTCATTCTTTTTACTGTTACATTTATTATTTGTAGAGTATAATTTATTTGTATACTGAACTTCTCTTAGACTAGCATTACTATTATTTAACAGATTAGTAGCGTTATTATTACCATCATTATTAATTAAGTTTAGGTGTAGGTCTCTCACAAAAAACCGCCCCTCTCTGGTGTAGGCAGCTTTCTAGATCTAGTAGGGTATCTTTGTGTTAGTATAACCTTATGCTCATTATATGTTTTATTACTACTAGTAGGATGATTTTGTTGTTCTTTGATATTGTCATAACCTGTGTATGAAGTATTTATTGTTGCTAAGTTCACCCTTGTCTCTAGTTTCCATTTCAGGCTAATTACATTGATAATTTTTTCCTCTGTTAGTCTGTAGATTTCCCTTGCTATTTGTTTGGCTATTAAATACTTTCCTGATCTATTTAGATGTAGCCCATGTTGTGTGAACATTTCTCTGTTTAATCTAGGCTCTAATATTGTTACATGTTTAAGTTGTTTGGTACCTTCCTCAGTTTTCGATTAAAGACCTCAATTCCCTTGTTCACAGTGGAATTCTTTACTAGGTCATATCTGGATGGAATGTCTGTCACTAATATGTTAGTATTATTTAAATTCTTACAGAACTTCATGATCTACATTAATGCAGCCTCTGCATTATTCCTATATATATCATTTGATCCACCCTGTATCACAATTACGTCCTTTTTTGTTAGGTTCTTATACTTTCTACTAGATTGGCTTATTATGTCAGCTATACCTGCACCTGGCTTCACTATACCATGAACCTGAAATTTATTTCCTAGGTAATCATCAATCTTAGTTGCAGTTCCCTTTGAGTGACTATCACCTAGTATTATTATATTATGATTATTATTTTCTTTCCCTTCATTCTTCAGTTCCTTATAATTGAGGTTATTTATTTTGTTTAAGCTATTATGAATGAAACTTGGAACTGGTATTAAATTGTCATATTTGTTAGTTACTGTTCCACCATTTACTATTACAGGTATTTGTTTCTCTTTTGTATTGTTACCAGAAATTAGGATTGGTTCTTTATCACACATAACAAGATTTGTTACTTCCAACTTTGGTTCAGAGTAGGTTTCCTTGAGGCTGGATGAGGCATCTTCTTCGCTTGTTGTATGGTCTATCAAATTTGATAGAATATCGTATTTGTTATTTGTAGCGAGAGGAAGGTATGATGTATCTGATACTTTTAGTTCACTGTTCCTTCTAGTATTTCTGTATGTTTTAAATTCACCATTACTCCATTTTGTGATATGTCCGATTTCTCATTCAGTGTTTCACCAGTCATAACCTCAAATTTAGTGGAAATCTCTTCTAACTCCTTAAACAAGAGTTTAGTATTACTAGAAAGAAACATACAGCTACCTAACATGTCAATGAGTGCTCATAGAGTTGTGAGATGTCGAGGCTCCCACATTTTCTAGAAATGGCAGTGAGGTTGTCAGTCATACACCCAGGCTGGTTGCCCTTTACCTCCAGGAACATTCTTGATACTCATTTCTGTTAGAGGCTGATCATGAATTAGGTACAGGTTTTTTCGTACATAAGAGAATTGTAACAGCAGTTAAGAGTTCATTAGTAATAGGATATCAACACGTCACAATATATAATACTAAAAGATCGCTGGTGTGATATCATCATCATAAATGTTCACGCCCCAACAGAAGATAAAATTGATAACATAAAGGACAGGTTCTATGAAGAACTAAATCATATATTTGATAAATTCCTGAAGTACAATATGAAAATTTTGTTAGGAGATTTCAATGCCAAAGGAGGGAGAGAGACATTTTCAAACCAACGATTGGGAATGAGAGTTTGCATGAAATTAGTATCGGTAATGGAGTTAGGGTGCAGGTCACGGTAGACAAGCAGTCTAAGGCATGTACTGTCTTCCATCACTTGGAAACCGGGGTGGGTTCGAATCCCACTCAGGGCATGGATGTTTAGTTTGTGTGTGTGCGTTTTTCTGTGTTTGTATACAGGTAGAGGCCTTGTGACGATCTGATCACCCGCCCAAAGAGTCCTACTGAATGTGTAAGATCTAGAAAAACCGAAGTGAACGGAGAAGTTCATGGAGGCCCACTGGGGCTGTAGTGCCAAGGAAAAAAAAATGGAGTTAGGATAGTAAACTATGCCACATCAAAAAATCTTACTGTCAAAAGTACAATGTTCCCACATTGTAACATCCATAAATTTACTTGGACATCTCCTGATGGGAAGATACACAATCAAATCTAGCATATTTTGATAGACAGGAGACGGCACTCAAGTATACTTGATGTCCCATCATTCAAGGAAGCAGATTGTGATACTGACCACTACCTGGTTGTGGCAAAGGTTAGTGAAAGACTGGCAGTGAGCAAACAACATATGAAACTAGTTAGGCTGATTAAAATGTGTTTAAATGAAATGTATAGTAAAATCTGTATAAGTAAACATTTGTCTGATAAATTTCCTATCCAGAATGGTCTAAAACAAGGAGATGCTTTATTGCTACTCCTTTTCAACTTTGCTTTAGAATATGCTATTAGGAATGCCCAAAGAAACCAAGCGGGACTGAAATTAAACTGGTCACTTCAGCTGTTGGTCTGGCCAATGATGTGAAACTGCAGGCTGATAATATAGATACGATAAAGAAAAACAAATAAACTTTAACTGACGCAAGTAAGGAGGTTGGTCTAGAAGTAAACACAGTGAAAACTAAGTATATGTTTCTGTCTCATCACCAAAATGGGGGGCAAAATCATGCTATAAGTATAGGAAACAGATGTTTTGAAAATGTAGTGCAGTTCAGATATTTGGGAACAACGATAACAAATCAAAACCTGATTTAGGAGGAAGTTAAGAGGATACTGAACTCGGGTAATGCTTCCTACCATTCACTCCAGAAACTTTTGTTTTCTCCTCTGCTGTGCAGAAGCAAAAATTATAATATAGAAAACCATAATTTTGCCCGTGGTTTTGTATGGGTGTGAAACTTGGTCTCTGACATTAAGGAAAATAGACTGAAGGTGTTTGAGAACAGGTTGTTGAGGAGAATATTTGGACCGAAGAGAGATGAAGTGACAGGAGGTTGTTGAAAACTGCATAATGAGGAGCTTCGTAACTTGTATTCTTCTCCAGGTATATTTAAAATGATCAAGTCAAGGAGGATGAGGTGTACAGGGCGTATAGCACGAAGGGGTGAAAAGGACTGCATATAGGATATTGGTGGGAAAGCTAGAAGGAAAGAGACCACTGGGAAGACCAAGACGTAGGTGGGCAGACATTATTAAACAACAGTAACTATTGAAGAAAGTAATACATTTTTATCAAGGATATGAATTTAGGGGAGGGGGTTGTCTTTTTACGACGCTGTCAGTAGCTAGACTATACAGCGTTCAATCATCCAATACTGGTCAAAGAATCCTTATGGACAGTAGGGGTATGGTCTGTTCCCCCACTCTGCCATCCTTCTAACTTTCCGCTTATAACACTGTAGAACAGGCATGTCAAACTCAACTTGTGCAGAGGGGCACCTCAGCCCTATAAATAATTGTCCAGGGCCGCACTTCAAAATAGAAATATACATTAGATTTTGATACAAGGAAATTTAATTCTCTTTATTATTTAGGAATAATTTCAATATAATTACCTAACGTCACATAGCTTACAGTTTTAAAAGCAAGAGAATGCCATTTTTGACAAGTATCAGACACCTTTTCAATATGTCAAAAGAGAGATTGCACAAGAAATTATGTTAGAAATAGCAAAACATTGAATTTCCTGCAGCCTGCTAATGTAGTATGTCTGCGTGAGACTTCTTGTTGAATTGAATTGAATTTATTTACATTCTATAAATCCTAAGCAGGTTAGTACCTTTGGATACAGAACAAGTCAAAAGGTTACATACATAAGTACAGGCAATTTTAGCTTAAAAATTAATATAACTTAATTTTACATCATTCTCTATTTACATTGAAGTATTCATCTAAAGAGTAGAAGGAATGAGCATG
>NW_019733850.1:51411-62278 GCF_002891405.2 Cryptotermes secundus
ATGCAGTACATTTAGGATGGTTTCTAATCTATTTAAAAAGTGATTGAAGTTTCCAGATGGGGCTCTATATAAAGTCAGTATACAAATATTTGAAAAAGGAGAGTCTAACTTTAGAGCACATGCTTCCAGATCCTGGTCTTTGCAATAATCTTCTAAATTTATTTTAGTAAATTTTAGGTTTTTGTGTACAAAAATACTCACTCCTCCTTTCTCCAGTGTTTTCCTACAGTATCTAGCACCTAAATTATAATTTTCTAAGTGAAGATGTTCTAATTCCAGCTGTTTCATGTGATGTTCAGTAAGGCACAGTATGTGTGGAAGATTTGAATTCATGGAGCTTATTAGTTCATTTGTTTTGTTTCTCAATCCTCTTATATTCTGATGGAATATTCTTAGTACTTTATTATTCACTGAATTTAGTAGACTGCAATTACCTTTTCCAATTTCTATTGGTTCACTAACATTATTGTCTGAAAGATTAGTTTCTTTTGCAATTTCTTTTACTTGATAAACTTTGCTTGCACTCTTTATCCTAAAAAATGATTCTGAACACCCATGACAACTGGAATGTGTCTGCCCTTAATGCTCTCTGCAATGAGTCGCGTCAGCTTGTCCTTGCCTTCTGGTCTGTTGAAAAATTGTCTTTACAAAAAATATTTCTACTAAAATTTTAATATAGATCTTAATATCAATTAGCTCTAAAAGTTGAGGGTCCGCACTCTGTTGCTATGGGGGCCGGATGTTTGACACGGCTGCTGTAGAACGAATAGTCCAGCCACCAGAATGGAAGGGTGGGGGTATAGTAGGGGTAGCCAGGAAGGAAGGAGTGGGGGATGATACGTTTGAGTTCTTTGCCCGACTCAACTATAAATTACATAGCGTGGAATGAAACTGGAAAGGGTTTGGAAGGAAGTAGTGACGTTATCGAGGTCTAATCAAGGCATTTGGCTAGAGCGATAGGAAGACCACGAAACACCTCACGATAGCTCGTGTTTCGGCCTAGATTTGAACGCAGCACCTTCCGAATATGTAGTTACCGCTACACTACCCTATTCGATGAGTATAAAATATATATGAGACAGAACAAAATAGACCAATCCATCGGTATGACGGACAAATCTGGCTTTTAGGATTGTGAATTTTTAGAGATGTTGAGGCATTAAGAAGTTCGTTAGGAAACCCCATTTGTAAAAACGTTTCTGTAATCACAATGTGTGTTTCGTTGTTTATTCCGTGTATTGGCTGTGTGTCGTATGGTATACTTCCGTGAATACCTCTTCACTCGATTACAGCGGACACAGTCCGTTTTAACTAGGGTTTACTGTGCTGTGATTATGAAACAGAAACAAGCCGTGTTAAGTCAGCCAAGGTCACGGTATAGTGTTTTTATAATGAAGTGTGCGTATTAATATTCATCGATTTAAACATTGTGAGAAAGGGATGAACACCCTATTTTGTAATTCTACCGTTAGTCCCACTGTATAAAGTGAATGAGCTAAACCGATGGCAGTGCAAAATTGTGTGCAAGTTTTTCGTGATTACCCCGTTTTCGACTTGCAGTGTACACAAGGACAGTCAAGGAGAGGTTCAGCGTGGCTGCAAGTTTGGAAGGAGGTCGAAGCTACATGGGTATTTGTACACACCGCAGCAACGGCCACGGTGAGTAGCATTTTATTGGTAATAGATTTTTATGCTGTTAACATTACCAGCATATGATCAGTTCTATATATGAAATAATAGTTTTAATAAGAGATATTTGTTGCGATGGCGAGCCACCACAATTGTGTTCAGGGTCTGAAGTTGAAGAGCTGCTTACAAAGGAAAGTTTAAACCGTTTAAGACTAATTTTACGAATAGCCCTAGGGTATTCAAAATAGAAAAATCTTAATTTTTTTATATTAACATTTAAGAAGCCGGAATAGCGCACTCGGTATAGCTAGTGGCTACGAGCTGGACGACTGAGGGGTCACAGTTCGAGTCCCGTAGAGTCCAAAATTTTCTCTTCTCTACGTCGTCCAGACCCGTTGTGTGGCCTACCCAGTTTCCTATTCAATGAGTCCCGGAGGCTCTTACTTTGGGAGTAAAGCGGCCAGGACGTGAAGCTGACCACTTGCCTCCAACTAGTGCCGAGATGAAGAAAACGTGGGTCTATACATCCACTCCTCCACACGCCTTCATGGCGTAGTGCTTAATTAGTTAAGCAGAGGGGCAACTTTACTGATACTTTACGTTATATTTGGTAATTTCCATCTTGCTTCGTTTCTTTTTTAAATCAAGTTGGGGCTGGTGGGCTTCTCCCCACTTGCGGGTGCCCCTGTCTTCTACCAAGCAACTTTTCATGGGGATAGTGTGAACTGATCACAACGACGCCAGTCATATTAACTGACCAAAATACCAGAAGAAATTGGCTCATTACGACCACTCTTACATTTTATTAGCTTACTTTCCTTATAAAAAACAGAAGTATGATTATGTAGTAATCATTTCGTCATCTTCACTTCAGGGCCAGGAAATCTTCCTCTTCCAATATCAGCTTTCCGTCTCTCTTTTTTTTTTTTTTGGATATCCAAAATCCTTTCTCCATCTCAGTTTAAAAGGAAAGGCTTGTTTTTGGTATTCTAGTATCATCCATTCTTTGCACATTTCAAACCACCGGCATCTACGTGCCTTCATCTTCTAATGAAGAAGGTCATATTTGTAATTCTCATAGTATATCATCATTTCTAATCCCATTGACTTATGGAGTTTGTTTGAAAGCCAATAGAAAATCGTTCGGCCGTTCAGGCGGAAGAGACAAGATCTTCACGTCAACTGTGTCCGCGTGTGTCTTGTCTATTTCATTATTCGCTAACAATCCAACTGTTCGACCCTCACTTACTTACAGCGTTGTTAAATAAGGCTGTGAAAAGGTAAAGTTGCCCCTGTGCTTAGCAAACTAAGCACTACGCCGTGAAGGCGTATGGGGGAGTGGATGTATATAGCCATATTTTCTTGACCTCGGCACTAGTTGGAAGTGAGCGGTCAGCTTCACGCCCCGATATAAGACGATAGTGACATATATTACGTGTCACTTATCATTCACTTTCGGGACACTTTTTTTTTTGTTCTTGACATATTTAACGACGCAGTCGGTAATTTAGACCACATCGTTATCGAACCTAATCATTACATAACTAATGAATAACGAAGTGGAAGGAAACGGCCATGGCCTAATTTCAGGTACTTCTCCGGCATTTGCCTGTAAAGCCTGAGGAAAACTACGAAGTCCTCTATATTTTTTTTTGTTGCTAGTGGGTTGGGACTAAGTCCCTTGTACTGCGGCCACTTCTGGCCTATTGTACCAGCCCCAGATGATAGGTGAGGGTGATTGTGGAGCAACTGGTGGGATGAAGATTGGCAGGGGAAACCGATGTACTAGGAGAAAACCTGCTCCAGCGCAACTTTGTCCACCACACATCCCACTTGACCAGACCCCGGGGTCGAACTCGGGCCGCCGCACTGGGAAGCCTGCGACTAACCGCTTGAGCTATTATTAGAGCAGAGTGCATAAACTGGGAATAATAAGACGTCATCGGATATCGTGTTCTCATAAGCGGGTAATTTAATTGTTACTGCATGATAATATAATATAATAATGTTCGCCTGCTTTATTGACATCAGAACACTCTTTGTCATAATAATTCAGTTTGAATTTGAAGTCCGATAATGACAGTTCATCATATCAACTTCGAATGCAGATCTTCTGGGAGGTTCCTCAGAAAACATACGTAAAATACGTGTATATGCAATACAGTAGTTACGTGTCCCACTTTCTGTTTTTAGAATTTTTCTCCAACTGGTTGGATGATAAGCTCATGGATCTGTAACAGACAAACACAAAATTTATTTATTTTTTTTAATTACGTCCAGTGAGTTTCCTAGATAGCACAACCTTAAAGCGAACTGATGATCTGTGGATTGACCCGACTCGACGGGAACAGCGTCCGACTCTTTGGCCAAACTGCGCGCTAGTAAACAGGATCTCGCCTCTACTATGATATCGTGCCAGACACATTTCTTATCGACTCCCAACACGTTATTTTGCGGTTATTGAATTGTATCTATGGAAGCCTGCGCGCGTTATTTGTCGTATTCCGGCAACCAGCACAACAGTAAATGAAAAACAATCTAATTGTAATATTTGAGGTCTTCACGGCGGTGACTATGAAGAATGCCGTCTTCTGGGATGTGACGCCGTGTAGATCTTGTGTGAACCGACGTTTCGGTGAAACGTATCCCCTCCATTTTCATCGTAGAAAGTCCGCGAGCGAGGAACAAACTTGAGCATGTGGCTGCAGTCTGCACGGCGTCACATGCCAGAAGACGGCATTCTTTAAACATATGTAATTGTTTACATTGGTTTTATTTAGTAACTTCTATATGTTTCGGTCCATATTTGGGACCATCATCAGGCAGTTTCATTAAATGTGTCTCATGTTACTGTTGTGTTGACAGCCAGAATACGACCACATGACACACATCAGGATACAAACAAAGATCGAGGTATCAGTAAGTCACGAGAAAAGGGGAAGACAGTTTTAGTAGTGATGTTGTGAAGTTACAAAAAGTTGACAGATATTAAGGAAATAAATCTTCCCGCACTATCATCTGTAGTTTTCGTTGTACTTGTAGTAAGCCGGAAGGAAGGAGGTCACTGGGAAGACCAAAGCGTAAGTGGGTGGACAATATTAAAATGGCTCTGAGAGATGGGATGGATTGGATTGATCTGGCTCATGATTAGGACCATTGGAGGGCTCTTGTGAACACTGTAATGAATCTTCGGGTTCCATAAAATGCTGGGAAGTTCTTGAGTAGCTGCAAAATTGGCAGCTTCTGAAGAAGGGCTCAGCTCCGTTAGTGAGTGCGTGTGCTGGTAGTAACTCCGTCTATGAAAAAATGATTACGTAACTGGATAAGATGCCTGGGCCCTGAATTGGAAGGAAGAGCCACTGAAAAAAATGGTAATAACTATATTGGTCATACAGAACTACAAGGCTTATTTTGTACTCAATCCATCGTCTGGTATAAGACAAAAACCAGAACGTTTCGGAGACTGGATCTGTCTCCGTCCTCAGGTGGATGGTACTGAGTAGGTCTATCCTGCCCCATCCACCTGAGGACGGAGACAGATCCAATATCCGAAAGGTTGTGGTTTCTGTCTTATATATACCAGACGATGGATAGAGTCCAAAATAAGCCTTATACGTAGTTCTGTACAGCATACACGAATTGAGTGCACTACAAGACGGCCACTGTATACATATCATGGATACACCATCGTCAGAATCCTGTAAAGTCTATATTTGTCTTGTTTCAACATGCAGGGTGCGGAAGACTGAGATACTTAACATAATATTTATGGAAATATATCTTGGAAAATAACCATTTCGAAATCGGAGAAGGAGATATTGGCGATTATAGTATGATGGTTCTTGTGGAAATAATTTTAGAGGATTTGGCTTGGTTGAAATTCGTTCAGAATCCCGACCAGTGGGAGGCTGTGAAACTGAAACGGCGGCTTTACGTATCAACCAGTTGTAACAGAATTACCTGAACATGTGGAGGGCATCCGAGGGCAAACAGTACTGCGTCCGCGATGTCTTTTGGCAACAAGTAGGGGTTGCTTGAATACATGGCGTCCGGCGTGACGACATTAGTTCCGGAAGAAATCAGGAAGTCTGTTTTCACCACACCCGGGCTGATACTCTGAAATGTGAAAGAAATAACTCACCACTCTTCTATTATGGAAATATGATGACGTTGAGCCTCGTGTGTTTCAAGTGGTGAATTAACAGAGCAGGCGCGGCTTGCCTCGTGTTTCTTGTTGGTTTCTTTCTTAGCTTACTCTTCAACCCTGAAGATGGAGGCATATGTTCCTTCGAAATGTCGGTGAACTTCTACCGGACTACACAGTTTTACTTTCCGGAAGATAGTACTAAGTTTTGTCTTAAGACATATTTTAAGGGTATGTCATGTCTTCAGTATATAACCTTACAGAAGATAAGTACTTTGCGCACAACGATATCATCAGTATGGTGATTTTGGTTCCTATCGGAGGTTGAAAGTGATTATCTAGCAACTTTCTACTGATGTAACAGACTATGCCAATCACTGTGACAAACACTAAAAGATATTTTAGATAAACAGTAAGTAATTTGCTGTCATCTTATACAGTAACCTATGGTTCTCAAAAAAAAAAAATAGTGCATGGTACCCCATGAAACAGACAAATGTCTGAACGTCATAGGAGAGAAACTAGGAAAATGATCTTAAATACTGTAGCGCATAAATCGTTGATAGGCAACGGTCGCGAAACAAACAGAACGACGTCCCTTGCTAAGCGGCAATTTCTGAGTAAACCGGAATAGACGATTGTTCGTAAGGAACAACTCGCCAGACAATTTCTCAGTGCAGTGGATATGCTCGTAAGAATATGGATTTTGGTGAGAAGCGGGGTTTTCTACGTGGTCCGTGCCGAGATGTTATAATTGTTCGGTGCTGAGGAGGAAAAAACAGTGTCCATTACAAAAATTGCCTTAAATCTCATGAAGCAAAATGGCCACTAGATTTCATCGCCGGAAACTACTAAAGATAGGGCACAATCTGCTGTACTCAATTTTCGCTGCATCTCATTCAAAATAGTCTCCTTGGGAACGTATACAGCGGTCCCATCCTTTTTTTTTTTTCTGCGCTTCAAAAGCACTGTGGAAGTCGTTTTGCTGTCGAGTATGGAGGAATAGAACTGAAGGTGTTTCGAAATAAAGAGCTGAGCACGATATTATGACCTAAATGACATGAACTGAGAAACATTAGAAGAGTAATGTGGAAATTCATAGCTTTACCCCTTAGTACGTAGCCAGGGACTCTGCAGTTCATACAGATCACCTGTTGATGTTAGGATGTTAAAATCTAGGACCCTACGATGAACTAGATATGTAGAAAGTCGGAAAGGCAGGTTTTGAAAAGTGCAAAATGGAAGACTGAGAAGGTGGAACAAAGCATTCAGGTGGATCTTGTTAGGAGCGGAGACATTGGCTTCGGCAGGGGGACAGCCAGCTAGGCATTTACCCTCGTCCCTGTATTTTAGGAAAAAAAAAATGAAATTTGAAGACAAAGGGAAGTATACAATCTATTTATACAAAAATTTAAAATCGTTTAAAAATGTTTTATATCAGATACTATTAGGGTTATCATTAAAAATAATATTAACTGGTTAAACCGAAATTTGTAAACAAATTTTCTGGCTGTGCCCCCTCGCCACTCCCTTCCAGAAAAGAAATTTTGACGGAGTCCCATGATGGAAGATGGAACTGTCTCAGGATTATGTCCAGTGATGGGTTTCAGAATTAAGCGGTGCTGAACTTCGGGTGCGAGATACTGTTCCTTAGGTTTACTCACAGTGACACGGATTTTGGATTTGAGGTTGACGAGTTCCCGTCGGAGTCCCTCTGTCAGCGCCGTGACGGCGTGTTTGGAGGCGCTGTACATTGAAAATCCAAATTCTGCAGGAAGTATAATGTGACCCGCAACGCTGTTAAGATGGAGAAAAAATACATAATAATAAGCTTAAAAATTTGTAACTTTTATAAAATTTTATTAGTACGATAAAGTCAAGGAGGTAAACAACAGGACAAATAGCACGCATGGAGAGATAAGGCGTACAAAATTCCCGTTGGAAGGCGTTAAAGGAAGAGAATATTTTTAAGATGGGAGGATAGTATTGTCACGATTTAGGGGTGTGACTATAGACGGGGTTTGAATTGGTGAATGGATTTACTGACCACTTACACACATGACTGGAAACTACAAGCAATTACAGCGCCACCGCTAATGTTCACAGATCACCATAGCACCCACTAAGCCTTTTTCAGCCTGCTCTCTTCACCAACTGTTCCCTAGCAACGGCTTCTGACAGTGGAGATTCTTCAGCTTCACGCGCTCAAGTTCTTTCTTCTCTGCCCCCCCCCCCTGCAGAATTCAACTCTCAACTAACAACTGACAACAGTGACTATTGTTGTAGAGGCGCGGCTAACGTGCCGTTGGATAGCAACGGCTGTTGTCTCGCTGTTTATTTCCAGGTCTTTTCCTAGCAACGGGTCTATACGCCACAGTATTAAAATATATGGGCCAGGAAAGATACAGTGATGGAGCATTATCGACACATATTAAACCTTCGGATTTCAGAGAAGGCAAACGATTTCTTCGTTATCTAAGGCGCAGTTAACTTCTCGGGAACAATTCTGCTTCGTGTCGTTAAGATTTAATTTCGCATAGAATATAATATGGGGGCACGCGGCAGAGTAATTGGTTGAGTCACTATGCTAGTAAGGTTGATGTGTTTACGCATATAAATTATATATTTATTTGTTTTAACATGTATGTACAGAAATATATCCCTGACTTTTATACTTAGTAATTGATAACATTCGTTATTTTTATATTGTGGTGTATAGAACCGTTGCTAAGCAATGAATCTGTAAACATCGGGCGTTGATAGACAACGCCCGGAACACACACGCGGCCAACAGTACAGGAACAGGGTTTTCTATGTACGCGGACGGACCGTTTCTATGCAACGCGCGATCTGTGACGTCACACAACAGTACATGCCAGTATCGTGACGTGTTTCCTGCGTGTCCGTTAGCTTGCGGATGTGCGGGGATGTCACACAACAACAGTGAATATGTACGATTTGTATATTTATAAATACAGAGTGATTCTAAATTATTATCGGGATTTTGATGGCCTATAATTTTGAAACATAACTACATAACTTAGGTACATGCAACACGTTAACTCTCGACAACTCGCAATGTGGGGGAGAAGATGAATGCATATAGGATATTGGTTGGAAAGCCAGAAGGAAAGAGACCACTGGGAAGATCGAGACGTAGATGGGTGGACAATATTAAAACGGACCTTAGAGGGATAGGATGGGATGGTATGGGTTTAGAGTGATCTGGCTCAGGATAGGGATCATTGGAGGGCTCTTGTGAACACGATAATGAAACTTCGGGTTCCATAAAATGCTGGGAAATTCTTGAGTATCTGTAGAAGGCTCCTCTAGAAGGTCTCAGCTCCATTAGCAAGTAAGTAGCTCGCAATTGCATACTGACAATGATAGAATTTTTATTGTCTGTGCAGACTATATCAGAATATGTTTGTCTGGTTACTAATCCCCTGGCCACGTACCTGTTAATGTGAACAATGTGTCCATCGTCCACTTGACGTTCTCTCATGGACTGGATTGCTTCCTTCGTGCAAACGCTCAAAGCCAGGACATTCAGGTCGAAAATAGACTTCCAGTTTTCAGCAGGACCGTCTGTGTCGTAAATCATAAACTAATTAATAGGCACATATAATTTTCAAAAAATGCCTAGTAAGTGTCGATAAAGACCTTTATCCCTACGAATTTCAACACGATATCCGCCTAAAACATCTTTGAGAGATAAGTCCTTTGTGTTCAACGAGATTTCCGGTGTGGTAATTTTGGTCCCTATTTCATGTTCAAAATACTAATAACTTTCTAATAATAACATAACGACTGGCATCACTATGTGATGACGTCAGTGATGCTTTAGACCAGTGATGGGCAAACTTTTTTAGGAGGGGGCCAAAGAAAAAAGAAAAAACTTTAGGCGGGCCAATATAATTTATTAAAAACAATAATGGTAGATTTTACAAAATTCTTGTAATACTAAGCCCTATTAATGATTGAAAGATTATGAAGGAGAATGTGATGAATGAAACTGTGACTGCATTTCCAAAATTTTCTCATAATCTGGTTCGAACTGGGATGCACTGATTCTCAGAAGTGAAGTTAAATGCTCATCTGTCAGTCTGTTTCTAATACAACTCTTTCGAAGTTTCATTGTAGAAAACACCTGTTCACATATATAGGATGAAGCAAACATAGCAGTGACTTTCTGGGCATGAGATATCAGATTTGGGAAACTGGATTTTGACAAGGACTTGTAGAACTCTAATTTTGGGACATTGAGAAACAACTGTTTGAGTTGAGTGTTACATTGCAACTCAATTAATTCAAGTTGCAAGTCCGGTTTCACTGTTTCACAGTCTACATTAAAAGGCATACTGAAAACATCCAAGTCTTTTTCAATGGCACTGAAGTCTTGAAATCTTCGTTCAAATTCACCACGGAGTCTTCTCAGGCTATCCTCGTAGCTCCTAAGCTTGTCCTTCATCACTGGGGCTATTGAATTTAACCTCGGGAAGTGAGACAAGTCATTCTTAGCTAGCTGATCTGCAAACAGAACAAGTTGTAGTTTAAAACTTCTGATATGGCCCCAGATATCATCAATAAATTGATTTTTTCCTTGCATCTTGACATTCAACTTGTTCAGGTGGCAGAGAAGATCTGTGAAAAATGCAAAGTCCGAAAGCCATGCAGTATCTTCCAGCATTTCACATTCTACAGACCACTGTTTCTCTTGGAAGAATGACACTATTTCGTCTTTCAGCTGCCAAACTCGCTCGAAGACGCGTCCCGCGCTAAGCCACCTTACTTTCGAGTAGTACAGTAAATCAGAGTATTCAGATTGCATGGAGTCAAGAAACTCTCGAAATTGTCTGTGAGTAAGCCCTCGAGATCGAATGGCATTAACAAGCTTCACAACGACATCAAGCACAGGTTTCTTATCCAAGGCAGACTTACACAGGGCGTCTTGAAGTATGACGCAATGCAGAAATACAACATTGTTCTCGGGATATTCTTGATTAAAGATCCCAACAAATCCAGATTTTGTCCCTGTCATACTTTGTGCTCCATCTGTCGTAATACTGCATATGCTAGTTATAGGTACTTTCA
>NW_019733850.1:62688-71670 GCF_002891405.2 Cryptotermes secundus
TAAAAGCTGTGAAAAAGTACTTCCAAGTCCATTCATCTTTGAAAACACGGCACTCTGAATCAACTTTACGTTTTTTAGTTGACATCTTAGGGCTGAAATGTTTCACGAATGTGCACAGTAAAACTAGCAAACACCTACAGCAATAGTGCGACCGGGTCTGAATAAAAGGATGTGGTGTTAGTAGCCAGCTGCAGTGGATGTAATGTGGAGGGGGTACAGCAAGGAGGCCCCGTTGCCAGTTTTACTCTTCGCTACAAAAATGCCAGCAGCCAGTGCCTCACTCGCAAATGTTAACATAGCAGTCCAATACCACAGTGGATAAGTAAATAAATTAATCTGTGGTCACTAGGCTAAACATAAAAGGGAGGAAAGAAGAAGAAAATAATCCAGAATTATTTATTTTCCTTAATTCTTCTTCTTTTCATTCGTCAGATTAGGAATCATTTCACGGGCCGGATAGAACCTACCAGAGGGCCGCGTCTGGCCCGCGGGCCGTAGTTTGCTCACCACTGCTTTAGACAGAGCATAGCTATACGATGTCCATTGCTTTGAAAGGGAGCCGGTATAGCGACTGGTTCCCCTTTCGTCGCCTCCTACGAATCGCAGAACTATGGTGGAGGGATTCGACCCACGCGTGATTCACAACTCTCAGTCTGAGCCGTATGTTACGACCGACGCTCAGTCGGCCAGTCTGTCTTGGAATAAAGCACCCATCTGGGACTCCAAGACCATACATATCCTTAATTGCTGTCAGTTGCAGGTTTGTTGATGTGGGGCGCTCTCTCTGACGAGAGGACGGGTCTGTCGATTACAATTACTGCAGGTCCTCGCCAGCGCAGGCATTCTCGGATCGGAGTCCGTGGGACTCGCGACCACATTTTACTGTCTCAATTTCGAGACTTCCCTTTTCGTCATCTCCTACGACTCGTAGGGCTACAGTGGAGGTATTCGACCCAACCTCCACACGGGATACAACTCTCTGCCAAACGCGCCTCGGTTATAACATCTAGTCACGGACAACGTAGAAACCACCGTTCACTCTTATACTCCAATCGTTTCCGTGGGAGCATATTTGTTTACGAAAGCGTTACTCAGTAACGGCTACGTATATCTGCTTATTAAGGATCTATTGCCTGTGTTGTTTCGTTGTTTGTTTCGCGGTAACGGGTCTACACGCTACAGTATTTGCCAACGTTTTGGCAGACATCGAAAATCTGTATAATGATTTCCAGATTCCCCAAAGACATTGATTCGTGGGTTTCCACTCCCCACGGTCATTAACTCAGGTATATATATATATAAATAAGGGCTCCCAGCGCCGTCAAGATATTAACTCAGATAAGGGCTTTTCGATCCAAGAACATTTAACCTGAAGATAGCTACTGTATTGTTTGCCGAAACGTTTGAAAACCCTCAACATTCGGCGAATCTTATACCCGAAAGCCGAAGTTATACTTGTTATTAACACTTTCACTGCTGTGATCGTGATTTATCATTTCGAAATCGGCCCCTAATCTCTGCAGATGTTTGTATACGCAGAGCAAATGATGTTCTTCGACCTGATAGCACATTAAATTAGCCATTTGCAGTGGCCTTCAGCTGATCATTACGTTGACATGGAAATATGGAAGACGAAAGGGCTCTTCTGGTGTGAGAACTCTGTTTGGAAGGTTAAGGCATTATGTAACTGTCGCGGCATAACATGCCGGAGCATGGCCACTCTGTTGCTTTGTAGTTTCCGAAGAATGTACCTAAAAGGTTATTCCGGAAAACTGTTTGGGGAAAGTTTCATACTGTCACGTGGTTAGATTGGTAATTGGATTTACTGGACTCTTATAACTCGCAAATACAAAGAATTATAACCGTTTCAGTAATTTACGCATTTTACAATGTACTGCAGCACTCACTAATTCTTCTCAGTCTGCTCTGTCTTCACCAGTAGTTGCCTGGTAACGGCTCCCAATACCGTAGATTTTCCAGCCTCCGCGTTTACGTTCTTACCGGCTAACTACTGTCTCATAGCTCCTGATAGATGAAACCCCTGCCCCTTGACTCCTAGCCGTGTCTGGCCACCAATGGTTACCACTCCCTATCGCTGGCTAGCATTCAGTTCTGACTGACTTGGCACGTACCCAACAGAGAACACCGCCTATAGCAGTTCCTCTATTGTTACGTGTTGTATTCCTTGCCGTGGAAGTGTGTTTACAGAGCCATAACCTCACAATGGAAGTCTTACCTGGTTTCTGCTATCCAGGCTTTCAGCAGACATGTCACAATATTGTCACGTACGTAGTATGACTGTAGACGGGCTTTTGGATTGATGATTTGATTTATGGGCCACTTATATACTCACGGCTCGTGACTACTCTTTACAGATCACTGTCCCAAATAGACTAGTGTCTTCAGTCTATTACAGTCTCCACTAGCCGTTTCCTAGCAACGGATGTTAAAGGAACTATAACCAACTGAATTACACACTCCAGATATCACATATAAAGTCTTCTCTTCTCCGCCACTGTAGACCTCGTCTCATCTCACTTATAGCCCCTCGGCATGGACCACACATTGCCCACCGTTCCTCTGTTGCTGTACCATTGTTGCGGGAGCGTGTTTACTGAGCCGTTACCTATCAACGGCTCTGGTGTATCTGCCTACTTCGAGGTCGTTGCATAGCAGTGGCTCTACACTCTACAATATGTATACAAGGCTCTATATATTTCAACTGGTACAATCAGGCAGCAGATCATGACTTACCAATAAGTGTGTTGGAGCTGTCACCTCCAGCATTGTTGATCAGTATGTCAGCCCCTCCAAGGTTACTTTTTATCCATTTGAAGGCATCTTTAACATCTGCTTCTTTGGTTACGTCACATTTTACCGCGTACAGCTTTCCTGGTGCCGTCTTGAGATTGCCCGACAGTTCCTGAAACAGGAGTACCTCAAGATCCTGAATTGGCAATGGCTTTTATTCAGAAATCAGAACTTTTATGGCGTAGCGGTGAACGCTTTAGACATACTAAGGAGGGAATCTTGGTTCTCCGTATAGGATTTTCGTGTTTCTCCTCCAGGCAGATATCGAATTAGTGCGTCGGTTTGTCCTTTACCCAGAGGAAAATTCCTGGTACCCATTTTTGCTAGAGGCTGAGTCGACCCCAGGGCGATAGTACGGCAGGAAGGATTGCGTCAATTGAAAAATCTAGTGGCCTCATCAGGAATCGAACCCGCGACCTTCCGACTTCTAGCATAGTGCCTCAACCAACTACGTTACCGCGTCCCTTGAGTTGGTAACGTTACCCAATAAGCTTCCTGGCGATGATGTAATGGTCTACGTCATGATCTGATGATGACGTACCTTCAAAGATGTTTTAGACACACCATACCTGAATTTTCTCCACTCTTCGTGCCAGGCCGACTACTTTGAGTCCTTTCTTCACGAGTTCTTGGGCTAGAACGGCTCCAATCCCTCCACTTGCTCCCGTTACCACGGCAACACGACCTGACCAACGTTCCATTGTTGTAGCTTGTTTTTCAGTTATGTCTGCTGTGTATACCTGAAAATAATATTGTATTTGGATCTATTCATGAAAGTATTCTTTGTGGTTTTGGATTGGATGATTGGATTTAATGACATCTTGTACATTCAACTCGGAACTACAGGCAATTATAGCCCTACCGCTATTTCAGCACTTCACAGTTCACCGTTACATACGCACTAGGGTTTTCAGTCTCCACAAGTTTTCTTCGGCATACGTAAGTTAGGCAAAGAGGACTTGTGTGTGGTGCAAAAGGAAGAGTTTTCAGTAACACGCTGTAAGTGCGATACGTACGGTTGACGGAAGGCCAAGCATATTGATAAGAGGCAAACCAGTCTTGTCGTCAGAGAGGATGTTACACAAGGACTAAAACCGTATGGGTTCAGTTGGAAAAAATATCTCTGGTCGTGGGTCTTAAGGGGCTAGACGCTAAGACTGATTGGCGGTAAACCGCCAGTCGTAAAGTAAATCTGACTTTGACTTTTTGGGTTCTTCGGTCGTAAATATTTATTTGTGTATATAGTATGTAATTAATTCGCTTCTTGGGGAGTGGAGTCCAACTGGGTCCACTCGGCACGGCGACCACTGATTAGCATATTGTAGCCTGCCCCGGGTGATTATGATGATGGAGAATTTGGTGGAATGAAGATTGGCAGGGGAAACCGAAGTACTCGGAGAAAGCCCGCCCCAGCGCCACTTTGTCCACCACAAATCCCACTTGACGAGACCCGGGATCGAACCTGGGCCGCCGCGGTGGGAAACCAGGGACTAACCGCTTGAGCTGAAATGTTACTGAAATGTTGAGGTTTCGGTGTATTTACACATTTTCGAACGCATACAGACCATCCGTGCCTCGAATTATATTCGAATCCACGATCCCAGTGTTCGAGCGGGCGAAGACGTTTCATGACTTGGACCGCGCGGCCATTTTGATCGGTTTTTTATATGCAGGCTACCATATTCAAAGCTATGTTTATAATTTTTAACACTGGGATTATTATTATTATTATTATTATTATTATTATTGTTGTTGTTGCTGCTGCTGCTCTACAACCCTTTGTTAGACCTCGGCCGCTTTTTCAGTTTCTTGATTCTATACACGGTAGGACTCCTTGGACGGAGAATCAGCTACGAACAAACAATAAACGCCCAAAGACATCCATGCCTTGAGTGGGATTCCAAACCACGATCCCAGCTTCCGAGCAAGCGAAGACGGTTCATGCCTTAGACCGCGCGGCCACTGTGATCGGCACAGCGGTATTTCATTTTTATAACAAAACGAATCCGACCATAGCCAGTAAAACGTTCTGTTTTTCAGTACAGAGAATCCTCGGACGTTAATGATATTTTTACCTTATGCATGTGAGCACGGCAAATGTCGCCTTCAAATCATTTCCCTAAATCATGTTACCAGACGCAGAAGAAATGCATACATAAGGAATTATCCTTAGCTTGGCCGTAGTACTGTCAGACAGAACGTGACTAAAGCAGTAGCATAATGATAGGTGCGTGAAGGTCTCTGTCTAGACAGATGTTACAAGTACAAAAGAAATCCTGTGTCTCCCGGCGCTATTGTGACGTCTTCATGACGTCCTTGATTACCGGATACATCCTAATAACATGCAGGAAGCTTCTTTGTGTAACGTGCTCGAGGTCTGCCAAATTGTGATATTTTTGAGTATACCTTGCAGTCTCTTCGTTGGTTACCAACATTTCCGTAGAATCCTTTGCTTCTGTCTCCAGGGCATAAATGTTCGAAAGCCCGGGTAAAGATAAATAATCAGGATCACTTTGTTTTTGAGGAGAAGTACATTATTTTTTTACGATCAGATGTTAGGAAATATCTTCCCTAAACTATATAATACTATACTATATAATTGTAGTTGTAATTGTATTTGCTGTAAGTTTATTTGTATTGTATTCTTTGTGTTTAGTGTGTCCTTTGTTCTTTGTGTAGTTTTGTGTGTTGTGTTTTGTTTGAATAATAATAATAATAATAATAATAATAATAATAAACCGTCGAAAGGCATTACTAGTCCTAGATTGATATGTTATTTAATCCGAGACAGCCCGTTGCTCAAGCACAGCGTATGGGGGACCACGGACACGTCCACTTACTCATAACTTAACATTAGATAAGGGTGAGTGATCCTAGCCCAGGGTTTCTGCACCCTTTTGAGAAGACTATCGCATGCTTTTGTAAGTTGTTACTTAATTTTATTTTAAACTACGTGTTCTCGTTAAACCACAAAGTTTAATAAATAGGTTATATTTATTCCATGCATGCAAAAACAATTTGTACAAAAGAAAGCTTTCAAAATATTAGTCAGTCCCTCTCGTCCTGTGTTCGACAATGTATAAAATATATTCTGCACCCCAACCCCCCTTGTTAGGCTATACGTGCGCCTGAGGGTACACGTATCCCAGGTTCAGAACCTCATACCTAGCTCCTATTTAATACAACTCGATTAATACTTCTAAAAAATAAAGATAGCGAAAAAACTTGCTCGACGTTTGTGTGGTCAGATTTTCTCAGAAAATTCTAACGATATTTCATAACTCGAAGTTCATACCATTTAACCTGTGTAGATGGGGTGATCAGCCCAAGGGCGTGGCCAGGTATGTGGTTTATGTATTCAAAAGATCGTCAGTTATGAGATCAAGTAATATTTTAATCTTTCCTCCACTGAATATTATACCCAAATGTTTTTAATGTTCAGGTAGCCCGTTTCGAAATCTGACCGAAAATTTGGTCATACACTCAGATATTTACTTTGAGTCTTCTTACGCCCACTTGATGAACAGCGAGACAGTTTCTTGACACAGGCTACAGATCACTAATCTTCTCTCTAATTTCGTGGGGTCAGACTCCGTCCAATTGGTATGTCGGCCACTGTCTGGCCTACTGTTCCAGCTCCGGATGGTAGATGCATATGAGGATTTGGTGCATTGAGAATTGGCAAGGGAAACAGAAGTAATCGGAGGAAACGCACCCAAGTGGCAGTTTGTCCACCAAAAATCCCACATGACCTGACCTGGGATCGAACCCGGGCCTCCGCGGTCAGAAGCCGTCTAATAACCGCCTCAGCTATGGAACCGCCGGTTACTCATCATGGTCACCGCCGTTAATATCTCAAATTTCACGACATTACGGCTTGATAATACGATGGGGTACCCAAAAGAAACCGAACTAATTTTTTTTTGTGGGCAGAGCTTTTGTAGTACCGCATTTTGCCGCTGTGAGCGCATAGAGCTAACATTCCTGAGTCGATAAGCCGACTACCGTTGCTTCAGAAGGTAAGGACTAGTTTCGGCAGAGTTTATAGTGACAACTGTTTTGTGTGAACGTCGTTTTTGCAATGGCTGATTTTCGTGCGGCGATGAAATTCTGCTTTTTGCTCTGGAAAAGTGGAACAGAAACTCTTGAAATGTTAAGAACGGCGTACAAGGACTATGCTATGGGGAAAACTCCAGTGTTTGATTGGTTTTCCCGTTTCAAAAATGTTGAAATGTCAATTGATGACAAACCTGGTTCTGGTCGTCCTTCCACGGCCCGAACACATGAATATGTTGAAAAAATTCGTGAAATCATCAAGGAAGATCGACGACGGACCATTGAAGAAATTGTGGAGCTGTCGGGAGAGACTTGGAGCAGTCGGGTGACTGGTTTTTCCATCATGACAATGCCCCTGCTCACACAGCCCTGTCTGTACGACAATTCTTGACCAAAAATGGTATGACCCCTGTTCCTCACCCTCCATACTCACCCGACCTTGCCCCGTGCGACTNTAAGTTCGGTTTCTTTTGGGTACCCCCTCGTATGTCGCTCGGATGGGTAGAAAAAAAGGTAAAGCTATCCCTATAACAGGCCCTGGAGGCCAATAGAGTTGTGAGAGGTCGAGGCTCCCACATTTTCTAGACATTCGGCTAATAGGTGGCGGTGAGGTTGTCAGCCTTACGCGCCGGCCGCCCTTTACCCCCAGGAAGATTCCTGGTACCCATTTCTGTTAAGAGGCTGAGTCAACCTCAGGACCATAGTGCTGCTGGAAGGATTAGGTCAATTGAAAAATCCAATGAACTCGTCGGGAATAGAACCTGCGACCTTGCAGCTTGTAGTATAGTCCCTCAAGCAAGTGCGGTACTGCGTGACCCCTCGCTCATATGAGACAGACAAATAATACATGGCAGAAGGAAACTTTTCCGAAAGACGCCATTTGGAAGACATCGAGGATAACAGAATAATGGACCGTAGAGGAGTAAATTTTGAGTATGTGAGATGGATGGAACTGACTTGGAGGGTCGTGGTTTTACTCGTACGTGTAGTCAGCCTTCGGATTTCATTCCCAAATGGTCAGTATAGTTATTTTAGTTCAGTCTGGCCGAGTCCGGTATGATATTGTAACATATAGATCCATTGCTAGGCTACGCTCCCAACACACACGCTGCCAACAATACAGGAGAGTAGTGTTTTCTATGTCGTTCGCGCACGGACCGTTCCTATGCAGCGCGCGCTAGGCACGTTCACGCGTGCGCGGTGTTGTCATACAATAGAAGTAATGCATGCAGGTGTTTTCTGTAGGTCCGAGCCGGGGCATGTGTTTTCTGTGATGCTTGATCCTTGCCGCGTCTATATAAGTGAAGCTAGGAGCTGTGAGAGTCAAGAGAATGGGAATACAACGCGTACAGCGGAGTACAACAGCGTGCGTGAATGAGAATTGGGTCAGTCGTAGATCAGAATTCAGGGAGTCGGCAGTCGAAGGAATTGCCTTAGTATGAGTGTACATGTGCTGTAGTACAGTGATATGGGAGTGTGTAATTTTGTGAGAATTTTATAACTCTGTTATAAAACCGATACCAGGAAACGGATAGTGAAGACTAGTCGAAATAGACTGAGAATATTAGTGTGGAGTGATTTGTAAAGTGGAAAGCAGTAACAGAATTATAATTAATTGTAGTTACTACTTGTAAGTTTGTCAGTAAATCCAATTACCAATCGTAACACCGTCTACAGTCATTAATACACGTGACAGTATGTACTTACGGTGTTGGGGATGTAAAATTTTAACTGCTCGAATGACAGACGAGAGTAAGATAATAGAAATGACCTTGACGTCGATCAAGCATGACTCGAGAACTGCATCCTTGTTCAGACTAATGCGTAGTTAATTTGTTATTCACTTCATTCGTATTATGTCACAGCCGTGAGTACATATGTCCTCTTGACTGTTTTCACATTGAAAATTCTGCATTTCCTCCATTTAGTTTATATATGCTTCTTCTGAGTTAAAATGAAAGGTAAAGCTATCCCTGTAACAGGCCATGGACGCCCATAAGGTTCTGAGACGTCGAGGCTCCCACATTTTATAGATAATCGTGCTCAGATGCCGGAGAAGTCGCCAACCTTACGCACCACCTGCACTTTACCCCCCCCCCCCCCCCCCGGACCCGA